>NW_022170663.1:22870395-22870977 GCF_008802855.1 Photinus pyralis | reverse complement strand
CTTACGAAAACCGATCGATCGACGTTTATATTGTGCAATGCGCGCGATACGGGTATGGATTGCCAAATGCAGGAGATAGTTTGGTTCAAACTGTAATTGACAACACAAAAGGGCACTTGGTTGTCTGGTTTTCAGTTTGTAATAATTCAGTAATAGGCCGGGCGCTAAAGGGTTTGAGCATGCATTGAAAGTCTAACGCAGTTTGACTTTTGGTTATTGTTGGGAGCATATAGTAGATGAAAAAAATCGATGTCGCTTTTGCATAATTATATTAAAAAGGATTTTAGGAAATGAAGCTCAACAAACCCAAAAGCGTGATTCTAAAAGTTTGGTTTATACTGCAGAACATGGTGGATCAAGAAATTAATAACTATTAAACTCCCTTAAATACTGCACAAAGGAAGAGATGTTATAATTTAACCGTGGTTAATTTGAAATCTATTCTGAAACATATTGTTATACTAAAAAGATTTTAAATTTCTGATCGAATGACACCAATACCAAGTCTGTAAGTGATGTAGTTCCGGAGTCTTTGTAACTCAGACAGACAGACATAAGGAGCGCAAAAGTGCACTTTTTATT
>NW_022170663.1:22869324-22870295 GCF_008802855.1 Photinus pyralis | reverse complement strand
TTACGCTTCGCAACAAACTTAATAGTTCTTCAAGGGGACGACGTCTAGAGTGGCTAGCACCTCCTCCACTTCCGATCCGCTTCTATTGGCAGACTAACCTCATTTTTTGTCCTCGTCCGCTTTCGCCCTTCCTGAATTTCGATTTCGAGCACGACATGGTCCACGGGCACCTGCTCCTCTTCACCCCTGGCGGTGCCGCTCGACAAATTCCACTCCTCTACCGTCCACGCTTCTTTGGCGGTCGTACACGTCTCCATTATTTTCTGGATCTTGCACCTTTCACGCTCCTCTCTACTGATGATTGTGCTCCACCTAGTGCACACGCTCGTCGGGACCGGTGTCACTGCTCTCATGTCATACCTCGACCCCATATCTGCGATAGAGGGTTTGATATCTTCAGCGATCATCTTGGTGTCTTTTACGTAACCAAAACGGCTGATTCAGAATTGTTCGTCATGATGTCATGAAGCAGAGTAAAAAACGTGACCACAACGATCTCGAAATCTAGTGGCATTAGCGAAATTAGCACCATTTTGTAGGAGGTTTTGTAAAATTGAGAAAGTAGGGATGAGCTGTTTTTCGGGCACTAACCGTGAAGCTGTCAGCGACAAAGTCACGTTTCAATTCGCGCTTGAGCCTTGGTGAAGTTTAAAAAATTATAAAAGTGCGAGCGGACTTTTTCGGAGAACAAATCATAAGTTTAGAGTGACAATTCCACTTCGAAAGCAAAAGTTTCAAATCAATTGCACAAAAACCCAACTTCAGCAGTATTCCTTCCGGATATCCAGGTTTCTTTCTGTATTCAGTTTTAAAGGACCATCCCCTTTTGAGAAAGGCAATTGTATCATAGGGAAACCATTGATACCACAAACCATAACATTCTTTTTGATTTGTATTCATAGTTATTTACATAAAAGTCAGGAAATGACACATTACTGGCGAGGGAATATTGAAGTACAAGGGGCCGAGTA
>NW_022170663.1:22254333-22257343 GCF_008802855.1 Photinus pyralis | reverse complement strand
CGCAATACGTTTCTTGTTATCGTTGGCTATATCGCCAGACATATTTTCGTTGACGTTCGCTACAAAGCGGTACATGTGTACATTTTCCTATACTGAACAAAATACGAATGTCTCCCAATATTCCCATGTGAGTTGTTACAATATTTCTCAAAGTAGTTTTGGAGTTTAATATTCAATTAACATATTTGGAGCTGAAATTTTTTGATTTGTATGAGGTAGTGGTCGATTATTTTTGGGAATTTGCACATTAATTTTGTTTGAAGTAATTTTAATATTCCTAAAGATATCGACCTATTAGCTGTTTAGATACTTTTATTGTTTTTATTGTTTGGAAGATTTTGGACGTTCTTTAAAAAAGAGAAGAAAGGCATTATTAGAGAAGCATTTTAAAGGATTTCACTAGCTTAAAAAACCCTCCAAAAAGTGTTCATCAAGGATTCTTTAGAGACCATTTAAAGATATTGGTGTGTAAAACAACGTCAGGTGGACGTTCTTTAGGTTGGAATAATGCCGAAGATAAGGACGGACCCTCCTGTATGTGTAATATTTTAAAAATTACTTATTTTAAAATTACGCGTTGGAATGGTCGAGCGCATTTAAGTACTATCTCGTCGTTTTGTGATAAGAAATGTCATTGGGCCTAATTAAATTGTGCATTAATTTTAGCGTAAAGTAAGTTTACGGAAGAAGTAACGTTGTTGTCTAAAAAACAATTTACAGCGAGACATTGTTAGAAGTTTCTTTGGCGTAATTAAAGTCAAAGTGGTTTTCCTTTTGAACAGCCATCGCATTGAAAATTACTAATTGTGTCAATTAAGCAAGTGTGTTTTTCCATATTAAGAGACTATTGTTTGAAAAACTGTAAGTGATTTTAAGACTTTCTTTGTTTATTTGTTCGACCACCTGCGTGTGGGGTGAATGTAACGGGCTTGTGCCCCTCCCTTCCTTTAGGTGTTTCTTGATTATTTTTTGCGTATGAGTTTTAAATAAATGTTTTTGTCAATCAATTAATTTTGTGTTTATTGAATCCATTTTACGATCCAGATAGAGGTTTCATGTTCAGATTTTCTTTTATTTGTGCCATAATTTACCGCAGGTGTGTAATTGATTTCTTCAGAATTTACGGAAATACATTGAGGCCGAGTCTCTTAAATTATTAATTTCGAGCCATTATTCGGATTTTGATTTGTTGCAAATGCCGGAGATGTACGAGGAGAGACCATAAAAATTCGTACGCCATTGCACACAGCATTATTATTTAGCGCCCAACGTGGGGCCACAGTAATATACCTCCTAAGAAGTTCTTCACAGTGGAGCAAGTGATGCCGTATGAATAAGGGTTATTTGTGTTTTACATATGACGTTGTACGGTTATTATTTCTAATGCCTCCGATGGTTGCAAGGATTGCGAAATCTGTGAATTTTTGAACATGTCAAGCCAAGGAAGGAAACGAGATCCTATAAGCTTGTCTAAGGTGTAATTTATTATGTTTAATGTATATTAACATTTTTTCTCTTAAAAAACAAGCAATCCTTTAGACTGAAATAATACCGAAGATAATAACGAGTCACCCTGTATATGCGAACGTTTCAATTTAATTCAAATTTAGACCATTTCATTATGAATAAGCACAGAATTAATTTCATCGGAATGTTGTTATTTTTTCCATTTTAGAATTGATTTTAATTTCTCGTTTAAATGTTATCATTCGTGTCAGTTTGTTTATTTAAATTGTAAAATGTGAAAATTGCGTCGTTTAAAATTAAGAAACATGCATTTAAGAGTTATCTGGTCGTGTGCGATAAAGTTCTTGTTATCGTGCATGTTAATAGATTTCAAGACGTACGTGCGTTTGGCACTGATATCAAAGATGCAGGCGCACGATTTGTTTTGCACGTGATTTTGTTATGGAAGAACGTTCAGTACGGGCGTTACATTTGAATTTGACGGAAGTAGGAGTATGATGGTTTAGTGGAGGGGGTGTTATTTTAAATAAAAAAAATAAGGTAAAAACGCGGCTGTTGATCTAGCGACGGATAAACAGTATATGTACGCTAATTTTGTCAAGTAATTGGCCTTTTTGGATATTTGAAGATGCAGTTTCGTCGCAATCAGAATAATCTGTGTCCGGTTACGGAAGAAAAATACTTGATTTTCGAAAAGCAAGTGTAGTCCATAACGAAACCGTTTTGAACGTTATCTTATTAACGAATAATGAAAGGTTAAAGTGTTTCCCGTCTGAACAGTCATATGAGCTCGAGAGATTGAGTTCAGTGTGAAACGAAGTTTCCTGATGCTGTCAACGAGTGTTTTGGGGAATTTTTCGAAAGAAAAAAAATTCCTCTTATGTAACGGTCTTGTCCGTCTGTCTGACTGTTCCTCGTCTACCTCGAAAATGAAAAGAGACCGCGATTTCATACCTTCGGGATCAAGTTCTATTGAATATGGGCCGGATTAAAAGTCTGGTTTCCGAATGCGAGCTGAATTGCAAAAAAATTCCCCTACTGAAAATCGTATGCGATTGTTCGTATCTTGTTGTGTTAGTGTAAATCATTGTTACGACCAGATTACTAATTATTAAAAAAATTGTAAGTAAGTAAGTTATTCCTTGTTAATTTATGATCGAACACCTACGTGTGGGGTAAAAATACGAATGGGCTTTATTTCAAGTTTTTCTTGATGATTTTCTGCGTATGTGTTTCGGAATAAATTTTTTTGCCATTGTCAGTCAATTAATTTGGTGTTTATTTCATTCACTGTACGACCCAGATAGAGTTCTCATGTTCAGATTTTCCTATGCAAAATAGTAATTATTACAGAATGAAATTATTGTTATGCAATATTGTATTTTTGTAATTAGGCTGCTTAGTTAAAACTACAAAAATATACAGGGCTATTGAAGATATTGAAATTATGTTTTGTTGGACAGTCCTTGTGTGTTGAATTCAATCAGTGACTACATTTTAGTCGATACAGATAAACACTAAAAATACTAAAATTTCATTTGAA
>NW_022170663.1:22156540-22254233 GCF_008802855.1 Photinus pyralis | reverse complement strand
GGTATCAGGTACTTAGTACTGCTACTGAGGCGAGGTACCTGCGTCCTGCCTTTCACGAAATGACGAAAATAAGAATTTTAAATTTTAAAAACAGGAATTTTTTTTCCCATAACTTTTGATGGAGACGTCTAATCTAAAAAGTACGAATCGTTTTGGATTCTACGCAGCCAAATTAATAAGAAAGTTTTTTCCCGAGAAATTTTGGTGCAGTCGTTTTTTGGTAAAAAAGGAAGGTAATTAACTGCCTTTTTTTTGCCCAGAAAAAAAATTCTCAGATCGACCGGAAAAAAATATTTTCTTATAGAATGTGGCCTGTAGAATCCATAATTCCAAACAGTTCCAAGATCGGACTATTAGATCAAAAGTTACAGCCCTTTGAATTTTTTGTCGAAATTGGTTTTTTGCCCATAACTTTTGATTGAGACGTCTAATCGAAAAAGTACGAATCGTTTTGGATTCTACGCACCCAAATTAATAAGAAAAAGTTTTTTCCTGAGAAATTTTGGTGCAGTCGATTTTTGGTAAAAAAGGAAGGTAATAACTGCCTTTTTTTTGCCCAGAAAAAAAAATTGTCTCAGATCGACCGGAAAAAAATATTTTCTTATAGAATGTGGCCTGTAGAATCCATAATTCCAAACAGTTTCAAGATCGGACTACTAGATCAAAAGTTACAGCCCTTTGAATTTTTTGTCGAAATTGTTTTTTTGCCCATAAATATACCTATTATTCAAAGTTTTCGTTGACTAATTGAAGCAAAAGCAAGAGGCCTGTCAGCAGTAAGAAATAAAATACTGTTCTAATCTAATCTTTTTCGTCTGTGCAACCAAATTTCTATTTCATACCCCCCCCCCCCCCCCAGAATAAATTTCTACGTACGCCACTGTAAGTCTGACCCGCAATAATTTTTTCCACACCTGTATATCCTGTTATCGGTATTGTATGTAAGCTGGTAATCCAAGTCTTTAATAGATTTTCGAAATTCCATAATCGGTTATACAAAGATCAATTGATTTTACATCACAGTGAAATTAGCAACATACTGCACTGATATAGTCAATAAGTCTACAAGAGCAACAAGCAGGAAAGTGGCGTACTAATCGCCATTCGTTGTCCGGTATAGACATTAGGATTTGATATACCCACTCGAAAATGAAAGAGTCGCTCGATCTGCGAATTTTGACTTGATTATCTAAAGTAGTTATTGCCACTAGCAGTTAGCCATTTTACCATTCACCTTCTCTGTGACGCTTACCATATGTAAGCAAATGATCCCAAAGAACATGTTGCCTGTTTTGACTTCCAATAGGTAAAGCTTAAAATTATGAGTCTTCAATCCATTTCCTAAACTCCTCCCATTAATGCGCGATTGCCTCTCAACGCACGATACTGTAATGACAAAACTGCCATCAAGCATTTCAGTCGACGGACGAATACCTAGGTGAAACATAAGACTGAAAAAAAATATTAAAACAATAGTAAAAGATAATGAGGTTTTGTATTGAATATACCTAACCTAAAACGGTGATACGAACAGTTGCTACTTACAAGGACATTAACATCTATATAATTATTTCTAGTCGATTTATTTATATATTTATATAATTTTTAATCTATAATGGTACACTAACGCAGACCATTTACAATGCTGCTGTGAGAAAATGTACAATGGACAAAAGACTTAACAATGGTCTTCACTCGAACGGACTTGTTAACGTAATTTGCCTCTGTAAAAACTAATGAGCCAAATGAAACACGGGTTTAAAAATATGACGCATCAATATACCAATCACTCGTCCACGGATACACCCCATGCAAACCAGTAGGTACACATTGCACGTATCCAAAACTAAACTAAAGTCATTAAAACTAACAGTCGCAAACTTTATCAATTATTATACTTCAAATTCTGTTCTATTTTACGATTACAAAAAGAAATGGTATATGGCACATGAAGATATTTTGTTATTTGAGTAACAGCTTACTTTGCATACATTTGAAGTACAATAATTGTAAATGATTAAAATTATTTAGACGAAATAAACGTTAAAATTATAATTTCAACGTTTCTGTCCAAATAAAATTTGTAACTTATTTAAATGCCAAGTCCTGAGGGATCTAAATGTAACACTAAAATTAAAAGTATCACAAGTTTACTTCAATATAAAAGAAAAATATTGAACACTATTTAGTGTAGTTTTTGAGAACTATCAACAGTAATGTAGCAACTCTCATCTTGCCTTCGCCAAGTTCGAAAGCAATTTGAAAACGTATAAACAAACTAAGTGGAGTACGAAGGCTCGCAAGTTTAACCACATATAACAAATAAAATATCAATCTCAAAAAAAATTTTACAATATGCAACATTCTCATCTCTTATGTACAACCTAATTACACATTTTAACAAAATATTGCAATAGCACATTATGTGGATGTAACAATCAATGTCGTACCACATGGTTGCCAATTTATTGCTGAAATAAAAAATTAGACCATTATTCGTGTATAAAAAAGACCAATACGAAGAAAACACACTATATGCAATTTAAAATGTGTACAAGATACAGAATTTTGGAATTCAATACCGATTATTGCACTGACGATGATTTTTGTATAGTATCCTGTACCGGTTGTTAAAATAGATGCTTTGTACTTATAAGTAAATTTTAAAAACAAACACAAATTGTGCCCTAAAAGTGACAACATTTTTTTAAAAATAATTGCGACACCTTGTCTATTTTGGCAAATGACATATACATTTAAATAGATGGCGTGGTACTAGCAGTAAGTCTATGAGATCACCACACACGATTTTAATAAAAGTTCATCCACCGTGATAAAAATGGGAACAAAATACCGTACCAAATTTCGAGTCTTTTGTCTTAATAAAAAATGGTCACAAGGTCCATTAGCATAGGCTACGTGACACTAATCATAGATCTGGTAGGGTCCTTACCCCCTCCGTCAGGCGGTTTATTTTTCACACACTGTCCCGTCAATTGATTTACACTTAGAGGATTGTTTACGTCGTGAGGATTCGTGCCCACTGGATTACGATGAGGTTGCTGATGTACAAGAGGAGGTGCTGGCGGTAATTTATTACATTCGAAGACCTCGTGCGGCGTAAGCGGGCTCTGCAGCATGTACGGACTCGCCGCGCTAACAGAAGGACTTGCGACACTCGTCGAGGGACTCGGAAGAATTATACCGCCCGGACTAGTTAAACTACTGAGACCTGATAAACCGCTGGGACTGGACATCGAATGACTTAAACTTTTGGCATCTTCCTCGGGAGGCGTATGGGCGTCACCTACACTACCACAGCTGCCTAGATTGTCGTCTGATTGATTACCATCGTTGCTATCACCAGATTCAGGATAACGAATACACTTCTTCTTGCGTCTAGAAGACGAAAGAGATATTAGTTCATGTCTACGACTTTTATTAGCACACTTAAAACACGTCTAACTAATGTTGTCCACAACCTCAACATGCTCACTGAAAAGTGAAATCATAAATCATGCCAATAAATATCGTGGCACCCGGAGATTTCCAACATTTTCTGACATCAATTGCAAATCTCCTTGAGGGCACACTTAGTATTTAAACCAAAAATCTATAAAAAAAAAATAAACGGTTGCAATTATTTTGTAATCATAAACTAGGGACAGTCACACCAAGGTTCCTCCAAACAGGCATTGTACATCATGTTTCACTAGCGGAACATACAGTGCCTGATCGCTTAGGAGGATTGAGTTACAGATCAATTTTGAACATAATTTCATGCACAAATTTTACACGCAAAGAGAAAAAAAACTGCCAAGCATGTTTTTTTTTAAATCAAACAACAATCTAACATGGAACACTGCTGCTGAACTAACCGCGGGCCACCCATAGGCAGCCTACAGGTTGACGTAGGTCGGCTCTTGAGGGGATTGGACAGAGGCAGCACTGCCTGCCGAATGCAAGAGACTGGTGTGTACCGCCGTAGAGCTGCTACCACTGTGCGCGCTGCTCTCCGGGCTAAACAATCGTTATATATACAAGGGGGCACACACAAAGACTCCACATACATACGTAATATAAAAAAATGGTAACATTAAGACAAAAAGCATTCCACTGACATACGCTTACAATATTAAAAAAAAATGAAATAGACAAACTTGCGTAAAAAAAACAGTGCAGGAATAATCAGAAAATGTGTCTCTAATGCAAGTAGGTACTCGTTTGCCAATGCCCCTTTGCAATTTAACGATTGTTCCGCTTTCAATTCCACAGCAATGTCTAAGTGCGATAACTACCCAATAGGTCCTTCTCTTTGTGGGAAGACACATTTTCTGATATTAAGAATGAAAAAACCGTGTCTCCCGTTGAACACATCAAATATAAAATAAATACAGTCTTTCCACATAGATAAGAAACACCAATCGTGTACGAGGTTGCATAGTGTAGTAAATAAAGGGCTAAAAGGCAAGCACAATAATAGCAAACCCCGTACAGAAACCAAATTGATTGAAAATAAAGGCCTTAATCAATTTGGTGCGTTCAAAAAAAAATCATTCATCCAAAAACAAAGAAAAAAATTAAACAAACACGACATACCTGCAAGGTTTGCACCACTGGCTCTGTTGATCCAAACCGTACCGCGCCCGGCATTTCTTCATATTACTACCTATTGAAATAAACAAATGAAAATATCGCTTAAATATTATTACATCATAAGCAAGCTAGAAACTACGAAAGTGAATGATCTACGGCTACTTAGGTACCTACATGTGATAACTACAGCTACTTTGTAGAGTATATCAAGACATTAAACTGAAGCATGCGAATGTGATCGAGTGATAGCAATTTGGCCATAACCACCTACAGCAAAATAGGATCGGAAGGAGGATAATACATGCAAGTGTGTCTACTAGCTAAGGATTGCCCCAGTGACAGCAACGTGCATACGAGTCCCCATCACGTGTAGGGTCTGCTCTGCGCCAGAAAAATAATGGGAGCAGAGTAGGTCCTGGCCGGCCAGCCTTCGTCTTACCCCAACCCAACATGCAAAGAAAGAATAGGTACGGCTCGCAAGTTACTAGAGAATAAAAACTAGTCCAGTAAGTTGCGAGTAGGCCATCACCTCCGTCGGCAGGGTCTTGTTTGCGCTTCCTCTTCTTGCCGCGAGAGGCATTGGCGCGCGAAGACCAATCGGGATAAAGCTGCATGTGCAGCTGACGTTCGCGCCTTGCCATCTCATAGTACTTGGCCTGCTCCTCACGACCCAACGCGTGCCACTAAACAAAACACAATCAAATGAAGTCGCGTACCGGCAGGCACCAAGAAGCCGCGGCGCGCCACAAATGCACCTGCCACTGCCAGCCTGGCCGACCCGACCATCCCACTCCAAAATGCACGACACGTATGCACGTCATCAGAAACCCCGCTCCCAGCACCCGGCCGAACTACACAGCCAGAGCAAACTCGAAATTAGTGATAGTCATGCATGTGTAGTTAGTTCCGGGGCATTTAGTTAGAATACAAAATATGTGCAGGCCATTTTGAGTTAGAGAGAAAAAAAAATGGCGTCCACCTATTCTGTTGTGTGGTTAGGGTGCGCGAGCGAATACCTCCGGACTCTACGGTCGTGCGTTCTTTCTTTCGTTTCTTCTTCTTGGTGCCGTAACCGTAATTGTCCCGCGCGCTCCAGCCCGGGTACAGCTGCATGTGCAGTTGGCGCTCCTGCCGCGCCTTCTCGTAATACTTGGCCTGCTCCTCGCGGCTCAGCGAGTGCCACTACACAATCACACAGTTTTACATTCGCTCTTAAAACATTCCACTACACACAGTAAATTCGCCAAAATTACCTTGGAGGTGTTCTAGAATACTTCTACGGTCTGATTCGGGGTATTAAACATCAAATTCCACTTACAAAAGATTGCATCCCAAATTATTCCGAGTGGAATTTTAATGTTTTCTAACAAAGTAGGCATTATACATTTTGAGACCCATGGAAGACTTCATGCAGAACTTCGGCATTCTTTCGATATTATATACAGCAGTTTGACATATTTTTATTCAAAAGTTTTGCATTACACAATACTCATCGAAGCAATAATCCAGAAATCCTTGATTGAATGGACACAATTCCCTGAAATTTGTCCATGACTGCAGACCATAAATGCATTGCATAGCGTATGGGAGTAGAAACACAAAAATAGTTGTCATATTTGTAGAATACGGCTTGGGGTAGGAATTATGTACAACTGCAATGACGGTATAAAGAAGCAGACCATAAAAGATTCTAGTAAGTCTAGCAATATTGTAGTTGCATTTTGAATAACTATTGGTCTATATTTGTTTCAAAACATTGTATTGAGTAAAAAACCGGAGCCTAATAGTTTTGAATATACAGAGTGCTCCAAAAACGAGTAGCGTCACTGTAAACAGAAATCACAAATTTATAGTTTAAGAGCTTATATATTTCATTTCACCATCACGCAGCTGCAGCATGATAGTTCGACCTCAGTTTAGTATAATCGTTAGATTCGGTAATGCTTGCATCTTCACTAGCCAAATTTCCTACCTAGCGTTGAGCTATTATGGTGCACCAGACCTGAAGTCTTAGAATTCAAAAAGAATATTTTAATAAACTACTTGCTTCTATCTTTGGTGCTACGTTAAGAGATAAATCCTTTCTTTCGTTATGATTTATTTTGACTATCTATTTATGTAGAGTGTGTCCTATTATGACTGAGACTGCAGTGTATCTCAGCTGTTTTTAAAGATAGAGACTGGCGGTTTTCGCGACCCTGTGCCACTTTTTGTGAAACTTTGAATACCACAAACAATTTAGATACGTTTGCTAGATAACGGGCGATCAAAAATGAGTGGCGGTCGAGTCGACGTCGACAACAACTCATTTTTGATCGCATAGTAGAAAAATGATAAAAACTGCCTGTTTTAGATATTTTTACGTTAGCGCAATGAATCCATGGGCTACTATTTAAAAACCGTAGAAAAAATAAGGTTTTCATGGTTATAATTTAAAAATATATAGGTTGTGATATCTCAATGTAATCAGGAAAAAAAATGAAATTACCAATAATAGTTCAAATCTCAGAAACTGTGGTCCACTGGTTCTACTTTTTAAGATCTAAAATAGGCAATTTCTCCCTTTTTTCTATCTTACATGGGTAGTACACGATAACATGCCAAAAAGTCAAGCTTTTCGTTTGCATCCTGTATCTCAGAAACAAACCTAGCTAGAGTGATTCTGTTTGAGGTATTAAAAGTTTCACAAAAAAGTGGTACAGGGTCTCGAAAACCACAAGTCTTCTTTAAAACAGCCGACATTCAAATTCGTGGCTCGCCATTGGGGTCTCCATAACGGTGTAGGTTGAATGGTTGTACCTTTTCGTGACAAAAAACGCATTTAACATTTTTGAAAAATCTTTGAAAATAAATAATAATAATAATAATAATGTTGCCTTTATTAAAAAAACAAGAAAAATAAACAACAGATAATGTTAGTATAAGGCGAAGTTCCGATTAGCAGTAAAATAATGCCATCTGTTCTTACACTTAACCTTGAGATATCACAGAAAATTTAGTATTTATTTCACTAGCGTAATTGGTCGGAAATGGACGGTTCCCGTTAGCAACTTCTATGGCCACTTTTTTTAAGAATCTGAATCTGTTACAAGCTACTACAGTACTATTTTCTTATTTCTTATGGACGCCATATTGGATTTTTTACGGAAAATGAGATAGAGGACAAAAAAAGACAAATAATGACGTGCCACAATCCATTCTTTTACCTATATATACACTTACAAGAAAAGTTTCAAAATCAAAGGTTTTACATTTGTTTCTCAACAAAAAAACCACCAGTAATAAGATGTTCCTGAATGAACATGGCTATGACAGCGATACATTCAAATGAATTTCTTTTTTGTCCTCTATCTCATTCCGTAAAAAACAAATATGGCGTCCATAAGAAAGTAGTATAGCTTGTAACAGATTCAGATTCTTCGAAAAGGTGCTAACGGGAACAGTCCATTTCCGACCGATTGCTAGTGAAAATTAAATACATTTTAAGATATCTCAGATATTTTCAAAGTCTCACTAATTGTGAGCCAAGAATATGAATCACCCTGTACACAGTGTATCAAAGCAGGCACTTTTTAATGAAAACTACAATAAAAACAGAAAATTTCGAAATTGTGCTTTACTTATTTATTATGAAAACTAAAAATAAATAAATAAAAGTTAGGCTTACAGTGTATTTATCTTAAGATGGGCATTTATTTTTTTCTCCAGCACTTTCCCAATCTGTAAGCGTTTTTCAAAAATTCCAACCTTACGAAAGCCGATGTCCAAAAAACAAATTACGAAATTTGAGTATGGTGCAACACAAAGCGAATCCAAAAGTTAATTTTTGGAAATTGCAAAACAAAATTCCAATTTTAGGTAGTCTATCATTTTGAAATATGCGCATAGATTCGTATAGCTTGTCTCTAAAATTCCATACAGAAATATCGTCCATGAAGATCAGGTTACAATTGTTTGCACCTATTTCTGAGGGTGCGCTATCTTGAATGGAAATTTTTAACCAATTTTTTAAAAGTGGGAAAGAACGCCTCTTTAAAAAGTTTTTTTTGCAAAAAACCACCCTATGACGTTAATACGAAATACAGTCAAGGGAGGTTAAAATAATAAAAGTCGAAAAACAATTCAGTCCTAGTGGAGTTTAAACTGTTATTTACGTTTACTAAAAAATTGCAGTAAAAAGTATGTTTTCGTTATAATTTTTCACGTATCAGTTATCTAGAGAGTAGGTATATTTTCAATTGTTCGTTATTTAAAAAAAAGGTTAAAAATTGTTTATTTTAGTCAGAAGAAATGCTTGTTATTAAATGTTTAACATTTTGGTGTATTTGCAATAAAAAATGCTACACAATACAGTATGTACTTTTTTCCGGTCCATATCAAAATATGAAGTTGATGATGGTTTCTCAAAGACGAAACACCGCAATTAAAATCTATGGATACCATCTTGGGGAGCTTCAAAAGTACCTATGACGAAGTGTGATTTGCCTTTTAATATCTTTTGAAACAGGACCAGAGAAAGATAAAAACGAATATAGTTAATTTCGTTTTTTTTTCCAATATCTTCGGAACTGATCAGAATTTCCGAATTTTAAAAGATCACCTTACTAAGCCCTACAATACGCAACATTTTTCTAATTTAACAGACCGTCTATCTCTTATGGTTTCCGATTTCCCCATGCTGTTTATATTCTTATCCTGAACACACTGTATATTAAAGTAAGACCTGAAAATATTACAAGCAATGATTTTGTGAAGTATATTTTCCAAATATTTCGGAAAAACGCAAGATTTAAGTTCGATGTAGGGTCATGATCTCTTCTATCAAATTTATTCGAACACTTTTGGCACTTCCATTTGGTTTGCTTTTATTACAACAAAAATTTCGATTAAATTGCTCCACAAATCGGGAAGTTATTCATTGCGCATGAGTGGGCTTTAAAGGGAAATTATAACAGGCTACTTATCGATGATAATTGCAACGCTGGGGGGGGTTGACAAATATAAAGAAATTTTGCAAATTATGGGAAACCGTGCGCGGATACGAGGCATAATGAACAATGACTTACAAAATTGAACCAAACCATACCAAAGTAACTGTTTCGGAACCATTGTGTATAACAGAGATAAATGAGATAGAAATCGGTGAAGCAATTGATGAATTAAAGCCCAAGAAATGCTCAGGACCTGATGGTATTCCTGCGTATGTTTTAAAAGGTTGCAAAGATATATTTGTTCCCGTATTTAAAATTTTATTTAATATTTCAATTAAAGCTAACAAATTCCTTCTAAATGGAAATCAACAAAAGTATGCCCACTTCATAAATCTGGGTCCAAGAAAAACATTGCAAACTATAGACCAATAGCTGTCTTATCGGCACCTGCCAAAATATTTGAAAAAGTGTTGCAAAAACGCATAATACAATCATGTCAAAACAGATATATCCGATAAACAGCATGGATTTATGAAGGGTAGGAGCACTGTAACAAATTTAGTTGAATTCTCACAAAACGTATCGAAAGCCTTAGAAAAAGTAATTCAATATGATGTCATATACACTGACTTTTCGAAAGCTTTCGACAGCGTAAACCATATAACCATATAAATTTGATTTTTCCGACCGCCTGCTAAAGTTCTTTATATCATATCTTGCCGAGCGTACACAATGGGTTACATTTCATTCCTGCACATCTCATACGTTTAATGTTTCTTCGGGAGTACCACAAGGATCCAATCTTGGCCCTCTCCTTTTTCTGTTACTCATTAACTTACCTGACGTTGTAACATTTAGTGATCCTTTACTTTTTGCTCATGATTTCAAATTGAGTCATCCAATACGGTCATTGTCCGACTGTTTGAAGCTGCAATATGATCTAGATGCAGTGATGGAGTGGTGTAAGGAAAATGATTTGCATTTCAATATTAAAAAGTGCAAATCGTTGAGGTTCTTGCAAAAAAGAGAGGAGGCATTATTTCATTACAAGTTGGCAGGTCAAATTTTGGAAACTGTAGATTACCAAGACGATCTTGGTATCGTTTTTGATAAGAAATTGTCTTTTAACATTCACATTGAAAACAAAATTAAAGCGGCGTATTCAAGTCTGGGCTTCATTTTCAGATCTTCCAAAGATCTTAAAAACGGAAGTACGTATAAAATTCTTTATCACACACTGGTCAGGCCACATCTTGAATATGCATCCATTATACGGGCACCTTATGCAAATAAATACCAGCAGGCCATTGAAATGGTCCAGAAAAAATTCATAAGACGTATGCAGTACCGACTTACATCAACATATCCCCTCTTTGACCACTATTCGGATCTTTTGCAAACATTTTGTATGAAAAGCTTGAGTGACCGCAGAAGAAATCATCTTTTAATTTTCTTTTATAAACTTTTAAATAATCAAGTGAGTTCATCACATTTGCTCTCACTAATTAATTTCAATGTTCCGGACCACAGAACTAGATGTAAATTCATATTATTTAAGATACCTCAATCTAAATCCATTTTATTAAATCACACAGCACCGATTACACGCATGATGACAACGTTTAATAGCTTTCATTCTTTGGAAATTTTCGATTTAACATGATCGCATTTTAAGAAACAGTTAATGATTATTTAGTTAGTTTTTTTTTGTTTTTTCGTTACCTTATACTCATCAATTATTTTTATTCATAATTCATATCACGGAATTTAAGAGTTATTTTAGTCCTCAAAACTGTCATTGGATACAATGTATCTGTTGTTTTGAGTATTCAATAAATAAATAAACTTCCAAAATAAAAATCATCAGTTGCGCACCTCAACGTGTTACCGTAGTAACATTGTGTATTCATTGGTAGTAGTTAGTGGTGCATCTGGCAATAGCGAATGCGAGCGATGCACCACGCCACCACAACTCGCTTATAAAAATATAAGGTATACAAAAGATAATGGTATAGCGTTTCTCCAAAATCCAAGATTCACAACAACAAAAAACCAAGTAATAGTTGGTGTTTCCCCTTTTTGTGCTTGTTTTGTTCGACCGCCTGTCTGTTCCATGTCTAACTCGAGAACAATGAGAACTATAGATCGATTTGTACGAGTTCTATGATGAGTGATATTGAATGAGTGAAAAATTACCCTTTTGAAAATCGTAGTTTTAAGAAATCTCGAGATAGACTTAGAAAGTATAGAACCTTCGGATATATTTTTTTTATATAAACGCGACTAAAAGAAATACCGGTTTTATCACTTTATCACTACAGGAGGGAGTAACGGGAAAAATTTCTAATTAGAATGGTACGGTAAGCACTTGCTGGGGAACGCCCGTAGATTATTTTTGAAAAAATAAAAAACTTAAACAAAAACATTTTAGCTTTTTAGTGCAGGTTCTGTTGGTGAAAAGTTTTTTTAATTTATAAAGCGGCAGAGGGGAAGGCACATACGTTTATTACATTAATTTTTATTTCGTTTCATGTATTTTTCATAAGTTGAGTGCACTTTAAATTAATCGATAGCTGTCAAAAATAAGGATTATTTTGAAAAGTAAACGACGACGCGAGTGTTTTTTGGAAAAACATTCTTGCAATTACTTCTTCATGTTCCCTGTATCGCCCTCTATTTTAATCAAAACGATATGGTGTAGGTTCTCGCTACTAAATCAGTCCGTTAATGTAATTTAGACCAAATATGATTAGTGTCACTCTCAACGTTAATGTGGTAATCTTAGTCGTGCCTATACGGATCTAAAACTCATCAGACTGACGATGAGGGTTATGAGGTACAACCTTCAAGCGTATTTCTGTCATATTTTTACAAAAAACTCTACTCTACTAAGCTATAAAGCTAAGCATTAAAAAAATTCAGAAATAATTGAAAAGACATTTAAAAAAATCGTCAAAATGAACCACCCTGTATACTTCAATGTAAAAAAGGGAATCCAACGATCAATTAACATAAAAATTAAGTACCTACAAATGCAAATGACGCTTGGGGATCGACGAAATACAAAATCTCGCTCGGCGCCTCTTCCAAAATATCTACAGAGTAACTCAAAACGCAAATACTTGACACCGTGCACACCAATTCTCTCACTCATATCCAACAACACGAAAAGAAAAACCGTCTTACCCTCCTGCCCAGAATTTGGTTAATCGCCGCGCTCTCCTTGAGGGTACACTCGGCCACCACCTTCGCTCGCATCTCCTTCATGTACAGCATAAACGCGTTCAGGGGTTTCTTAATGTGGGGCTTCTTCTTTTCCGAATTGTTCGCGTCCTGATTGTTCTTCGAGTCGCTTACGTTGTTCTTCTGGTCTAATTGCGCCCTGGAAAAAGAAAAGAAATATTAGCATTTGACGGCGGATGGTTCCGAACAGGAAGGTACCCTTCTAGCATTGTATACGGCGAGTCGGCGTTTTTTACGGACGTATCGGACATTTCGTTTTTGATCAAGGTGTCTATACCGAGCGACGGTCTGCTGTCTTTCGTCACCTTTTTCTCGAGAAGATTGTTTAGGATGCTGTTGTTATTGGTCTGCGAAAAGACGGCGCCGGGCGGATATGGGATATTTCCGGCGAACATCGAATTCATATACCAGGCGGTTAAAAATTTGTGCTCCGCCAGGTAATTGATCATGGAGTAGATGGTTTCTGGCGCGGCGAAGTTTTTGTTGTTTATATTTTCGTAAATGTCGTTTGCTTTGTAGACGCTGTTCATTATGTTCGATTTCAGCTCTTGCTCTTTCATATTGTCGATGAAGGACTTTTTGTTGTAATTGTTTTTGATTTCGTTTACGTACTTGTGCAGGAAATTGTCTTCCTGGTTCGACGTGTTGTTTAATTTGTCGTTGTAGCCGAATTTGTGGTTTTCGGCCGATTTGTTGTTGTTCGAGATATCGTTGCACTGCTTCTTGAAGGAAAGGTCTTGAGGAACGTCTTCGTATTTGTCATAGTCAAAGGCACTAATGGTGAGTTCGTCGTCGATTCTGGCTTTGTGATTATTGTTGTTGTTTATCGTTTTTAAGTTTTGGTTCGAGTCGACTATTGATGACGGGGCCACAATAGCGACCGGTTTTTTCTTAATTGTCAGATTTAGTGGCTCTTCCGCACCTTCCATTTTCGGGTAACTTAAACGATTAGGCCGTAGTCATATGTGCGAAAATCACGAAACAGATTCAACAAGTTTTTTATTCCCCGTTTATCACAGAAAATCAATATGAATGGCTGTGCCCGTCCTTTGTTATCCTGGGAGAGAAACAGACAGAAAACACGTGGTTGGTATAAACAAATGCACTCACTGCCACCAAAAGGAAACACACACGTAGCTGAAGAGAAACGCACTAGAAACTCACAAAGAAAAAGGCATACTTCGGAAAACCTTGTGGACAGGTGGAAAGCGGCACAGTTATGACCGATCACAACGACGTTGGGCGCACATATCGAAATGTTGAAATGGATAGTGCAAGTGTCTGTTTTGATTGCAGTGCGATAGAGATAGAAACAACAGCAAACGTTTGTGCAATTCTTGATGAACATGTTTGTCTCTGTAGGCGGAACATAAGTCAATTACCAGAAGCCAAACGCAATAACATAAGAAACTGTAGAAAAGGAAACGATCCCGTAACCGCAATAAAAGCCCACGTGGCTCTCTAGACTATGTTTTTAAACTCGAACATTTTTCCATACAATCCCCTTTACAAAATCGACACCCCTGCACAAGCGCATCTCGTACATTTCATTATCCAGCATTTCATGACCTTTTAAATCATTTACCCATATCAATTAGCGAAATTAACCAAAATAGAGTTCGGTCCGAAAAATTCTGAGCTCTACATATGCCTGAAAGGGTTCCCTAAATTGTAATTATCTACCCCCCATTAAAATGCATGTAATTATACCACAATTTTATTAAACGACGTTATTGATTGACTGCAGAACCACTTACGCCGCCCGTTGGTGGTGGAGTTTGAAGCGCAGAGGTTGCTAATCGTCCGAACTACGGAAAGATTCCTGCAAACGGAAAAAGCTGGAAATTCGATATGAAAACACACGCTTTCTAACACAGAGGGAGTTTGTATGCCAAACGTGCTTTGCTCGATTTTTCTCGAGGAATTGAAAATATCTTCAAAAACCGAGAATTGGAGGTCTTACTGGCACTTTAAAATATTTGCGGCGATAACGGATTCCAAAATGGATAATGGGAACAACAGGTTACAGTATGTGGATCATAGCAATTTATTGTGGATGAAACATTTTAATGCCATACATAATCTGCGTTGTGAATGGAGCAAAAATAGGCACGGAATGCACTTTCCCACTTTTCCAAGATACTTCATTTTAGTAGTGGCGGAATTAATCTGTACAGGATTGTTCAGTCTTAAGGTATTTACATTTCTGAACCGAAGCTGCTTCGAAGAGATACTTTAGCATAATTTGATGTAATAAACTCATCATTTTAAAACTTATTAAATGATAACGCACCCCTAACGTTGATTTGCATCGATTTGTTATAACAAAAAAATCATATCCACGCTGTTTCATTAATTAAAATAACCAATTATTATGCGTTTAATCTTTAATTAATTGCAATTCTAATTCTAGAAATGTGTAGCTATCAATGAGCAACATTTTCTCAAATTTCAGGAAGCTAAGGATTCCAGGTATCGAAAGTAATTTAGAAACCAAAGGTCATTTGATGGTTTCGATTTCTTCACTGGTTTTGGTTCCAGCATTGAAATAGAGGGAAGGTCAATAACAGAGATAAACAACTGTTTGCTGATTCCATTGCATTGATCCTTGAGACGCGTAAAAATCGATTCCCAAAGGTTTAAGATGGCTAGATTCTTTAATCCTCTATTTAGAAAAGAAGTTATATCTACAAGATGTAACGGATGGTCGCTTTAGCACTGTCCAAAAATGTATTTTGACATTGCCACATATACCGCCTCATAGCGAACATGAACAAACGTATGTCTCAACTAAGAGCCATAACAAAGTGTGCATTTTCCAGATGAAAAGCTAGTGAGACCGAGTTGTGAAAGGGATTTTCGGCAGACGAGGCTAGCCTTTAATGCCGGGTTTACACGAGGCCAGTAAGTAGACCGATAGCTGGATTCCAGTGACTGGTCAGCACCTGTCTAGTCTAGTGAATTAACGTTTGCGCGAAGCATTGGAACCAGTCCGAATGTCCAGTTTGCCCGGAACCATGGATGAGTGCGCATCATCAGTGTCCCATGAGCACATAACTACAGTGTTTCACCAATTATGTCACTATTTTATCACTGAATCTTGTGATGTGCCTTAAGAAAAGTTGCAAAAGAATATATAATGGGCCAGAAAATGGATGTTGAGACTCTTTCCCGTATACTATTGGACGAATTTCATAATCATATCGGTATCCCACGTTTGAGGTGCCATTTTTACACAGCAGTGCACTAAGCTAATGTTAAACGTAAACGGATTGATACCCCAACTAGCAGAGTCGCGTCGGGCGCGAGTATGTTCAGTTTACACGATGTTGTCGACTGCCGCCAGTCTTCCTTTGAAAAAAGTTTTATTCCGCGTGTTGGCGAATATTTAGTGGTTAAAATTCAAGAGCCGCCGTTGCTGCTAGTTTTCAGTTGCATCGTTGAAAGCGGGTTTATGACAAAGTGTGAATCACCTCCAATTTTATACATGTACGAATAGACGAATTACAGTCAGTTACGGGACGAGCAAAAAAATTCTTAATAGCTTCATACGTAGCAAGGCTGTGTGGTAAAATTTACGCAAAGGAACATTTTCGAGTCGGAGAAGCGGCTTTCAAATAAAAACGGGATTGAGTTCCCCAAAGTTGAGTGACGTCATTCGGCAGGGAATTTAAAGACAATTAATCGAAGCATTTATCCGCAACAAAACCTAGTGAGTAAATTGGGCAAAATTAATATCCACACGGCGGAACATTGGCATTTCATTTATTTATTGGCATAAATAATCACGACCTCGAGTATTATTTTAGCGAAATTGAAGCTGGTTTGTTTAGATTCGCAATACATATGGACAGTTTTGTCCACTAAAGTTTTGCATTTATGACGGAGTCAACTGTACCATCGAAGGGACCTGTTTCCATCATCTAAAGGACGCGACATTTTCTAAGGAGAGATTGTTACTAGGAGATATTTTGATTTGTATAAAAGTAGTGGTCGATT
Source organism: Photinus pyralis (assembly GCF_008802855.1). Lineage (NCBI taxonomy): Eukaryota > Metazoa > Arthropoda > Insecta > Coleoptera > Lampyridae > Photinus > Photinus pyralis. The sequence continues at coordinate 22,237,464 of NW_022170663.1, read as the reverse complement.
ATTTTTAGGAATTTGCATAGATATCCATTTTGTTGGAAGTAATTAAAATATTCCTATCGGAATTGACCTATGAGAATAACTTGCATGAAACAGATTTGTATTGCGTTTACGTTTATTGATAAGAAGCGGATCCAAACGCTAATCTTTCTTTTCATAACTACTCGATGATTAACACACGAGATTTACTACACATATTGAAATACAAATGCACTTGAATTACTTCTTATGTGGTCTACAAATAGCAAAATTCTAAGCCCCTTGGCTTAAAATATTTCAATAAAATAAAGTTTTCGATGAATCCTACAGATACAGTTAGCCAAAGCAACATTGTTTCATCGACGTCAGCTGCTGGATCTGCCGCAGAGTCCGCAGAAAAAAAAAGGTGCTAAAGTATAGTAATCTACTAGACCGTTTTATTTTCTACCCTTTCGGTATAGAAACTCTTGGCGCTTGGGGTCCATATGCAAAAAAAAATTACTACAGAAATTAGTAAAAAATTTTTTGAAAAAACACAAGAGAAACGTTGTTTTTAATTTTTAAAACAAAGATTAAGTTTAGCTGTTCAGCAGGAAAATGCGGCTTGTATTTTAGGCACTTTACCGCAACAGACAGCATTTAATGAAATTTTTTATATTTTAAGTATATCTACGCTAAATTTTTTTTTTAACAATTTTATTTGTAATATTTTAATGTTGTAACCTTTTCTTAAATAAGATATAGGTTGCCGGTGATCACCGTTTTTACATCTAACCTGACTTGAATTTTTTTTTATTGTCTCTCTTGTTCTGGGCCCCCAACCGGCTTGTGCCCAATTACAGAGTAACCCGCATAATGCTTTTTAGAGATACCCCTGCAGAAGGCTTACCTACCCCGGTATTTAGCTTACGAATTAGGAAAACTGCAAGAAAACCTAACTCAGAGTAGCCGGCAGAATGCCCAAAACTGATGTAAGGAAATTCCCTGTCAAAGATGAAAAATTCTTACCTCAGCCCAGGTTCGAACACCCGACCTTCCAGCTATGCAGCCCAATGCTCTACCACTGAGGCACACAGTCGGTCAAATATTAACTTCGACTTAATTATTTTAAATTGTTGCTTTAGTAGTTATTTATATGAAGAAATACATAAACTCAAGTTTTAATATGATGATTTAATCCTTTCAAAAATTAAAGAACCTTCCCCAATTCCCCTTTTTGAACTACACATAAAAATTCTTTTTTAAATTCAAAATACATAATCGAAATAATTTACGGTCCTGAATTGAATCTACAGTACCTTTAGTCCAGATTGATTACGGCGCTGATAGCCAGAGATTGCTGTGTAACGTACATTTTACCCTAGGCATTCTCTATAATTGTGGCCCATTCAGAAAATATGGATAGACAGCAGACATCCATAGAACGAAAAGGGAACTTGTACCAAATCATTAATCAAATCGGCAATGAAACATTGATCACCATCCTCGTCAGCTCAAAGGTCTGAATTGATGTGTTCGTACCCGCAATATTAATGACGATGATTCAGGAAGCGTACCATAAATCCACTTATAATCGAAACGTCGATGCAACGCCCACTTGAATTTTCCCTTGCTGCATCGTTGCTATGGCAATCACGCGATTCAATTGTTTTTCCCATCGAAATTCGATATCGATAATTTTAACTACGAATATTTCGCGTATACCGTAATAATTGGTCACTTTTAATTAATTCCGCTATTGTAACTATAGACACGGGGACGAAGTGCGATTATTAAATTCGAACGAACGTATGTACACCTTCATAGACACTACTGCTCCCGGCCCGCGTGCATTTAGCTATTTATAACATACTGATAAGGGAACCGGCACAACTTTGGAGTCTTGCGTCTATTTTAAATCAATAGCAAAGCAGTATTTTTTGTTTCCAATGTAATTTTCGTGTCGCCGAGAGGGAACTGCTTCGATAGTGGGGTCCGCTGCCATGGTAATAAACCACGCGTACAAAACAGATATAAATGCGATTTTTCCTTGTGTAAAAATATTTAAAAAAAATTAATCTGCGAAGCAGGGTCCCGTTACAACAAATCCATTTGTCACTGTACAGGGTGGCTATGCGGTATTCGCGAGCTTGTTTAGGTATCATTTAGCTACTTTTTCATGAAAAAAATCGAACCAATGCATTTAATTTTTTTGAGAAAATTATCCATTTCTGTCGGAATGTCGAAAAAAGCCCTCAATCGGTGATATGTGAAACTAACAAAACTTCCGAAGAATAACTCTTTCCAATTAACCCAAGTTTGTTAAAATCGGCTCATCCGTTTCGAAGATACAGGGTATTCTTTACGTAAACCTTTGAATACCCCCCACCACTTCATTTTTAAAGATACAGGAAAAATTGTCAAACAAAAGATTCAGATTATCGTCGACTTCAAAGACCGGACATTTTTTTGTTAGGTTAATATAGCGGAATTCACAGAAACATCACTTTTTTAGATTCCAGATTGCAGTTACGCCCCCTAGCGGCCATTTCAGAAACTTAAAAATATTTTCCAGGTTTTTCTCGTGGCCGTTTTAGTAATAACTTTTTTTACCGCAAGCATCTACGATGGACAGGTTCCCAGATACAGTACCTCGCATTCTTATTTGGTCACCCTGCACAACTCAGTTGGCCACAATTTAACTCGAAACGTTACTTGCACCCGAGGAATTACCCTTTTTCCGAAAAATTTGCCTATTCTCCGTAACCAAAAGTCGTATAAAGAAAGCTGGTTATGAGTTTAAAATGTCGCACTACTTTAAAAAGCTATGAAAAAACGCATAGTTTTTGAGATATTATAAAAACACAAAGGAAAGTGGAAAATGTTGAACTCTTTAACCAGAAATATTTGGACAAATAGACAGACATCAGGCATGATAGCGAATATCGCAGTCGATAGGTGGTCTGAGAGCAAAGTTACACACGGACAGACCGACACACGAAATCGAGAGCATACCTCATGAAGCAGAAATATACAAGGTTTCCCTTTTTTTTAAGAGATACGGTATTGGTTAACGGGGCGAAATTTAAAGCCGAATCTTAAAATGAAAGAGTTTTTGGTGTATGACCCCTTTACCAGTACTTTTCATAAGAATTATATAATAAAACTCAATTTTGTATGTTTCCAGTATTTTAAAATTTGCAATAGAACTAAGTAGTTGGAATGTAGCTCTAAGGACGTTTTGCTTCATTTAAGAAAGGTGTTTTGGTAATTATTTTTAAATATGTAAACTACTAAACACTTTAAACAAACGACGCTTGACAGCAATTATCCTCTTGTCTTTCCAGGGCACTCTCTCGAAAATTAAATAATTAGGTATTCAAAGTAAAACAGAAAATCATAGTGGGCGGTGTCTAACTAGAAACAAAATTCTCTATTGAAAAGTCCCCATACAATTTGACGACCATATAAAATTATCTTGTGGCATTTTGCCTGCATTAAAGCAAAACAGTATCATATTCATATTTCTATTAAAAGTATTCTAAATCAAAAAATTCGAAAAGTGCGAAAATCGGACACCCTGTGTATTTTATTAGAAAGCAAAATGAAATTGGAGAAATCAGCTAATTAGTTATGAAAAAATGAACCATCTCAAATTCAAACTGATCACAAACAACAAACTAGGTACCTTAAATAAATCGATGATTAACAAAGGACTCAAAATGAACGATGCACAACAGACGGACAGACTGTAACGCAACGGCTGCCGAACTAACATAAGCGGTCCATTATTATTAAAGTAGCTTTGCATATTTACGTAAAACCCTTCGTCACTTCCCACATGTAATCACGTACATACGAATGTGAACAAAGAATGTCGTCAAGCCTTGCACGCTACGAGTGGTAATTACGAATTTGCGAGTCTCACTCCTGCTAACGCGTCATCTTTACATATAATCAATACCGTCGTACACCGGGTCATATGCAATTCAAGTACCCTGTGTATAATTAACATTCTACGTTGCATCACAAGGAAGCAAGCACGCTCTCGTTGAAGTTCGCAAAAAAATGGCGTGGCGGGAGCGTAATTACCTAATACTCGTTTTCAGAATGACACAATGAATAATTTACACTTTTTTTTACAATTTAAACATTAAAAGACAAACACAAGGGAGATGAAAACTAAACAAGAACTCGAAAGGGCGCGGCGTCGTTAGCAACCCTTTTGGTCCGCGACTGCGGAAGAGGGTTGCCGAGCAACGAGTGACCAATGGCCGGTCGTCCGATAACCAATCTTGGATCTCATTCCTCGCATGGCTGCTTCGAATCAGATTATTCACGATTGTAATTAGCAAACTCTATTAATATGCAAAGAGGGTCGCCGCCGACACGCCGCGCCGAGTTGTAAATTTTGTAATGTGTTAAAAAGTGACGACACTTACCTCGCGTACCTATGGTTGAGATCTGGCAGTTCCTGTTTAGGACCCGGTGTTACGATCGCCGGGTGCGAGCCGAGATGCGGACCGTGCGGTGACAGACCGGGATGAGGTGGGATCAAACTCGTCGGTGAGAACCTGTATAAATCTGTCGGAAGGCTTGATGTCGAAATCGGTAACGTTGTCGGGTAAGGACTCCTAAAGCCCGCCCCAGGTGACAATGGATACATGCTCGGCGTGTGCCTAAAAATAAAGAAACATTTTATCAGGGCACTAAACAAACATGCATTTTATACAGCCTCTCGTGTTTCTGCGATCCTGATAATCATCAATAATTGTATATCAGGAAATCAGAATCCGTGAAAATGTGATCGCAATTGTTATAGCTTCTTGCGTTTCTATGATCTATGGTCGTAATACAACAATTTTGAAACTAGACTATGTATCAGGGGAAGTTACTGCGTTTCTGTGATCCTAATGCAACAAAAGAAAATGTTGTGGGAAAGTGTATGACCATGAGTTTCTGTGATTTGGAAAAGAATTGTCAGAACAGATTCGAAAGCGGCTAGGCGTAAAACTTACAGACTGACACCTGCACCTTTTCACCAATTATATTTTACTGATCATTCAAGGTGTAAAACAAGTTCTCTTTTATAAACGATTGTGCCCATATCACCAACATCATTTAACAAAACAAAGCTAAAATAACTATAGGATCCAAAACTAGCTTCCCGAGTAATAGTCAGATCTATAGCATCAATTTCCCTACTCAATTGAACGTATAAAAACGATTTGAGAACGAAAAAAGATGCCGCAAGATTTTACCTACGAGTACGAGTGGATGAATTTAACACCTAATTATGTTTCTGTTGTCCTCATAAAAGAGATACTTGTATCAAAAGAACATTTTATGGGTCAGAAGATTATAGCTTTACACCTTCTTGCAGTCCTATGGTCTGAATGTACAGAGAACTTTATTGATTCAAGAACTATTGTATCAGAAGCGTATAATATGCGAGGAGGTATTGGTATTTCTGTACCTACATAGAGTAATGTAGTGGTTAATCCATTCTCTTATATTTGGGACGTAGTAAATAAAAATTTTATCTACATATTTTGAGTATTTACCGGAACATTGTGTAAAATTTGTATAGGCTACCAAGAGAACATAACAAATGAAGAGATATTTTCTTAGTCTTGAAAGAGTAGTTTTCCCACTTTATTGTTGTTTACATTTTCAATATCTTTTATATCAGTAGAGTATAATATGCTAGTAGGTATTTTTCTAATAATGCAGTATTCAATGGAAAATGTAAAATTTTTCTGGCTGCCAGGAGAACATAATAAATGAGGAGATATTTTCTTAGTATCAAAAGAGTAATTTCAACATTTTATTGATGCTTAAATTTTCAGGAACTGTTGTATCAGGAGAATGTAATACGAGAGGAGGTAATTCAATACCTAATAAGAGAGTATTTAACGAAATATTTTGATAAATTTCTGTGGCTACCAGGAGAACATAAATGACGAAACATTTTCTTAGCCTTAAATAAGTAGTTTCAACACTTCATTTTGCTATAATATGCGAGGATGCATTACTGTACCTCATGCATATACGATTAAACAGAAAATTTTGCATGCTACCAAGAAAACAATAAACGTAAATCATATCTTATCTATCCTCAAAAGGATCCTGTCAACACCTTATTTTCCCTTAAAATCCGAAAACTTTTATATCAGAAGGACGTGGAGGTGCTTCTAATTCTCATTTCTCTGCCTACCATGACAATATGGGTCTTCACCTAGCACCAAAAGAATCATTTCAAACCTCATATTCGCTTATACTTTAAGAGATGCTAGATTGTGTTCTCATCCTAAGACAAGAGAATTTGGGGGAAAAAAATTGTAATAGTTCTCTGGGTAGCAAGGAGAACATAATAATAAATGAGCTCTTTCCTATCCTCAGAAGGATCGTTTCAACATCTTAAATCTTCAAATTTCCCTTAAACTTTGAAGAATTTTTGTATGAAGTGTTTCTAAACGTAATATACATAGTGTTTGTAGGAATCATTTTGCAAAATTTCTCTGATTAGCAATACACATGCGGAAGGATTTTCCTAGCCTCAGAAAGATCATTTCAACGCATTTTTTCCCTTACACTTTAGAGAACTTTTGTACCAGGAGAATATAATAAAATGCTAGGAGGTAAATCTCAACACGAATATTTATCGAAAAAATTTTGTAAACTTCTTCCAGTTACGATAATCAATGAGGAGGTATTTCCCTAGCCTAAGAAAGACTGTTTTCGCTTAAACTTGTTTCTATAAAGAAAATAAAACCTGCGAAGAGGTGTTTCTAATCTCATCACATCCGAGTACTTGAAGGAATAATTTTGTACAATTTGCCTGCTAGCAGGAGAACATGATAAATCGGGAAGTTTTTCTCAAAAGTACTTTTATAATACATGAGGTATTTCTCTAGTCCCAGAAACAATAAGTTTTAACTGAGAAAATGTCTCAGGAAACAGCATTTAAGTATATTTTTTGCTCTTCTTAGAAAGTTTGCAACATTTGTGTGCATCCCCATTGTCGGGAGAACATTATTCATTATAAAGTGTCAGTCTGCTTACACCTCCTTACAATTATGTGATCAGGAGACTATAAAAGATACAAAGAGGCCAGGTTTACGCCGAGCTGCATGTCTGAAATCCTGACATATTTCTTTTCAAAGTGAAACTTGTATCGGAAGAACATGAGTAAACTGGGCGTCTGCCGTACTCATACCTGTATTTTTATAATCCTGATACAACGTTCTACACGATCAGAATGTGAAAGCAACCTTTTGATCATAATCCTGATACAATTTTGTAAATAAAAGTTTGCATCGGAAGAACATAATGAGTCCACATCTTCAATTTTTTCTCTGATCCTAATACAACAATTCTGACAAGAAAAGGTTGTATTAGGTCAAAATGAATGAAAAGAAGTACATCCATAAGCTTTACATGAACTTTGTATCAGAACAACATAAATACCTAGCAAGAAATACGAGAATCGGAGAATATGTGTGAAAGTATTCGTCTATAAATTTGGCACATCAATGTGTTTGTGTGATCCTGCTACAACCGTTTAAAAATAGAATCAGGAGAACATTGAGTGTGAATAAGTTTTTACACCTCCTTGCATTTTTTTATCCTGATAAAATGAATAAAAAATATCAGGAGAACATAATAGTGTTACACTCCATTCTGTTTCTAATAGATCCCGATAAATTTCTTTAAAAAAATTGCATCATGGAAAGAGGGCAGGGTTCTACATATCGTTTTGTTTCTGTTATCCTCACAAAAGATATTATCAGGAGAATACGCTTCACTGAGTTTTTGTGATCCTAAAATATCCATATTTCATCGAAAAACGTATCAGGAAACTATATTGTTAAGTGGGTAAAAATCTGTCTACACATTTTACTCATCGCCGAGCTACTGTGAACCTAATAGAACTCTAGAGAACATTATGAGTGCCACATTGTGTGTTTTTACACTTATTTACATTTTTGGGATCCGGATATCACAATACGAATTTTTCAAAGACACAATAGTGGGAAGGTGTCTGTAACTAAATTTATGTAAGCTCGAAAAAAGGTAAAAGCCGCCTCTTTTAGATATTTTTACATAAAATCCAGTGGCGTAATAAAAAAAACCACCGTTCCTGAAATATCACCCAAAGTGAGTATTTTTTAAATGCAAGAGATTTCAAGATCACTCAGCGCAAGTATAAGGACCATTCGAAGGTCTAAACGAGGATCATGGAGGACCTTCTGTGGTAACACTAAGAGTCTTCCTGAAGTTCAAAAACTTCATAAGATCATTTTGAAAGATTCGGGGAAAAAAGTGGGGACACTGAGGCTTCCATGTGGCAAAGAGAGGATGTCCGTAAGGAGGAGTGTTGTCTCCACTGCCGTAGTGCCCGGTGCTAGACGGGCTCGTCCGCACTATTTGAGAGTTATCATGGGCACCCGCCTAACTTGGAAAGAGTGCATAAGCAAAAAGGTCCCTGAATATCTATGGGCGTGCTTGTACTCGTACATGGGGCTTATCTCCTTGACTGGTATATCGGATTTACACTGCAGTGATAAGGCCAATACTACTGTATGGTGGCCTACAAGAATCAACTGGGCAAGGTACAGACACTCGTCTGTCTGGGAGTCACTCGAGCGATGAACACCACACCAACTTTGGCCATGGGCCTCCATGGGACTAGATCCTAGCCGTGGAGGCAGAGGCTCGAGTGAACGGATCGAGGCAACCATGGACACGGGCGTATCTGAGAGGAAACGCTCAGGTCCCATCCCCTCGCAAGTGTTGGGGCCTTCGTCGGGCTCCAGCATACCCTAGGAATTGCTACCTCCGTTGTCAACGACAGGATTAAAGATTGGGTGACCAGTCAATTCCAGGCTCACTGGGAAAAAGAAACCGAACTCGACAGTCCAAGGCCCCTTGGCAAATCTGGGTCTTCTAAGCTTCTAACAGATTAGGAAAATCACCGGTGTCCTCACGGGACACTAGATGGTCAACCATCACCTGCATAACATTAAGCTTGTGGAGGAGCCCATGTGCAGGTTGTGTGGAGGTAGATGGGACTACTGAGTATGTGGTATGTCACTGTGACGCTAGGTTCAGAGACAGACATCAGCTTCTCGGCAATAGTTATCTGGAACCGGGCAGGGTGAAGCAACAGAACTAACGGCGTCCTATCCTTTATTGAGAGGAACAGGCCCTGAACCTGGTTGCGAAAGAAAAGGGGTAAGCACGATGGGCCTTTGGTGTGCCTTAGTGGTGCCTGGTCGGGAATTGATGAATAAAATAGACATCACTGGTTTTTACGTAAAAATATCTAAAATAAGCAGTTTTTTTATGTTACATGGATAGTAAAATACGATAACATCCCAAAAAGTCGAACTTTTCATTTTCACCTGTGCCAAAGGATAGCCAAAACCGCAAGTTTTTATCTTTAAAAACAGGTAAGATACACTACAGTCTCAACCAAAATAGGACACACTGTACACTTGTACCAACTCTATGACTCAGATTGAAAGCGTAAGTTTCAGAATAATTTACATGCACAAAAAAAATCAAAATTGTCAATATCCCTCAGAGTTACTTACCACGAAGCTGCCACCTGTGACATTTCCGGACTAAGCATGGGGTAGGGGTACTGTCCCGCCGCAAACGGGTACATCGGTGGCCTGGTAAGACCTAAAATAAACAGAAAAGGCGCACGTTTAAGTAAACGCAATTCGTACAACACATCAATCGTGTATTACTTTGATATCTAAAATGTCGTGTGCGAGACAATAATATTGACTTTGCTAAACGTACGTGGCTACCAGAAAAAAAGTGCGTGCATATGCATTATGTAGGCTAGTGGATTGTAAAAAACTGTAATTACGAAGGGGTTTTGACAGGCAGTAACATGCAGTCAAACTACGACATGGTTAATTAAATTTTAAGCAGTGTGTTTTCGATTTTTCATTTCAGTTTAATTTCGAAGGCCTAGTCCTTTTGCAAAAATTCGGTGATCTGATGGTGCAAGGAAGCTGGACGTGAACCAAAAATCGATCAGACGGCACGACAAAATGTGCACGAAATGGCATTAGAGACGGTATGCGTTGTTTACATTCTCCGGAGAAAACAAAATTTCGGGTTTTTCGAATGGTTCGTCAAAAAACTAAAAAATTGCTTCATACAAACACGATGAAATTGTTACAGCACACTTTGCACACTTTTGAGGCACCTTCTCGTACAGCAATTCGCGATCCAACCAAGACTTTAGAGTAAACCGGGGAAGTTAAAGTTTCCATAAACCTATCGCGTGCCCACAGCGACAGATCAACCGAAAACATTTCCCCAGTTTCAGAATATGGTGGGGAACTTCGATTCGGATATGGAAACGTTCCGTATTGCTCCCTACCTGAACAGTAATCAATCACGTAAATTAAGATAATGTAATAACAATACAATCAACATTCAAAATCTTCTTTCCCAAAGTGTATACTTTGGATTTGACCAAAAAACCACCACCAGTTGTACAAAAACGCATTTAGAAAAAAGAAAACAACTTGGTCACGACAGACAAATAGGTTGAAACACGCTTCCTGAAGTTTCCAGAATGACGGACAGACGAATTCTTGCAGCAAAAATTTTTTATAATTAATGTTGAGCAGCCCGGCTTCTTCCTGTAGTGTTGACTACTTGCGTATGTTTTGCTCGACACATAAACAAAACTGGAGCTGCCAAATCCGAACCAAAAAGAAAACGACGCGCTTTATTTTAAAATTCATTACCACGCACACAAATAGATCGACGTAATTGCGTAAAATCGTTGTCGGAAGTCGATGTTTTTTTGGATTCAAACTTAGAGCCACGCGTCATTTTGTAACAAAATCAGAGTCCGGTGAACTGCTCTTTATACTGGTCAAAATCTTGTAGATCTTTTACATGCGAAGGAAGTGGTATTTCAGTTGCGACGTCAATAGAGTATTTAATTTACTCGTGATGGATTTAGTAGATAACTAGATCATCAGAGAGCTATTCAAGATTCTTAAAAATCGCAAACTTTCTTAAGAACCGTGTATTGTACAGGGTGGTTCAAATTCATGGCTCGCCATTGGGATCCCCGTAACGGGGGGAGTACAGTGTCGGTTTGGAAAATCTTTGAAAATAACTGAGATATCACCGAAAATGTCAAATTTAGTTTTCATTTTTCCCTAGCTTAATCGGTCGGTAGCTATAAATTTTTAGCGCATGCGATATTATATTCGTTATGGCTGGCTGTCTGGCTGACTGGTTGAGATCTCAGCAATTAAAATAGATAGAGACTTCAAATTTTCACTAAAAGCTTTCCGCTATAGTGTACATGTGCAGGCTTTAGTCTATTTTGAGTTAAATTACTCGTGAGATCGATAAGTTTAAACTTTGCTAATAAAATACTGATCCGTATCATGCATATGCTGATTTACAACTTTAATTTTAATGAAAGTAAAAATTGTTTGCCATTTGATTCTTCTTCCAAGAATATCACACGTTCTTGTAGTTTTTGCAAAAAAAAAAATAAACTAAAGCTACATTTTTAACATGCTTAAGTTTGCCATAGAAAACAAAAATTTATCAGACAAGATCTTCGTTTTTGTTTCATGCTTTCCGCGAAATATCGTCCAAATCGCTTACCATTTCCTCTGCACACTGTATTTAATAACACGTTTTGAATTATTTTACAGACGTGCTGTGTCATAGATATTTTTTTGTTTTAGCTATTAGCAAATAGTTCCAAGCATCCTGAAGCCCGTTTAAAAAGGGCCAAAGATTTGAATATTCAAACACATCTGATATTACAGTATCTGGCAATTTTAAATTACAATCGTTTCCGCTTTTATGCATTTCATTTAAATAGAAAAACGCTACGCCACTGGAATGTTTTACCGCGAATCTTAGGCATTCAAATTGCACGAATTGGACGAAGGATGCGCGCAAAAGAGAGAGATGGCCCGGCTTTCATTTCAAGTAAGAGCGAGCTGATGGCGAAGAAAACTTTTTGTCGACACAACTAAAAAGGTTACACTAATTCAGAATGAGTTTAGCAGTTAAGCGAGTCCGATTTGTTATGTGTACGTAATGTTTTCGATCTCGATCATATAGGTTGAGTTCGAGGACAATTTTAATGTATCAGAACTACATTGTTTGATTTTGTTGAAATAATTGTTTTGTTTTGGTGATTGTAAATTTGAATTACGTATTGAAAGACTAGATTTAAACAATTCGAAATTATTTGCGTAGTGTTTGTAAAAGTTTCTCCGGTCGTAGATAAGAAGTTAATTAGTTTCAAAATAAGGGCTGACGGAAGATAATTTTTGTAAAGGAATGAGGAAGGAAGTGAATAAACAGGAAAAATGTTTTAAAGACTTTAGTCGTTGCTTTTTTTGGTAAAAGACGCGAATCGAGTATTTTTGGACGTTAAAACGTAGCGTATTTGGGCGTATTTGTTTGTCATTATCGAGGGTTTTTGAAAAGACGGTCAGTCTTGTTTAATTGTGAAGTTTACGAGAAAGTCAGTTGTAGTGGAATAGGAGATTTATCTAATACGTCGTTATTTAAGCGATCGGTTTAAACGGAAGCGTATTGCTGTGGTTATCGATTGTTTGTCGCTTAAGAGAAGGTCTTGAAGTTATCAGTTAGAGGGAGTTCTGCCCACCACCAAAAGGCCAAAACTACAATTGTAATTACAAACAAGTCAGTGTCGTCTAAATCAAGTTGTAAGTGAAGTCAAAGGAGTGAGGTTCCGAAGCATGGTGATTGTTTCATGTGTTAGTGCGTCTGTTTGTTGAAAATAGCAATTATGGCTGTGTGATAAGGATTATTTAATTTAAAGTAATTAAAACTTTATTTAAATTTAATTTGTTTAATAGATCGCTTGTTGCGTGGTGTTTTATCTGACCCTGAGCGCCCGTTTTTCTTTCAGCTTGTTTTCAGTCGAATAAATTTGTTTCATCTGTAAATGATTGTTTCTGTGATTCATCGAGCCCAAATTACGACCTAGATAAGAGTTCTCAAGTTTTCTCTAGTGGTACCTATGATTATATTAAGTGTTATTAAAATTTTGTTTAAATACTCTTTGGAATTGAATGAAGTCAGTCAAGGCCACTGAGCTTCTTAAATTAAAACAATTTACGCCAATATCGAGATTTTCGTCATGGAAGAGGCTGCAAGTGCCATAATTACGAGGGCGATCCGACAAGTACTTATCCTACAAAAAGTGGCGATTTATTTTTAAACATAGTCTCCTTTTACGTCGATACACTTGACTCAGCGATGCTTCTTTAACCCGTCTGAAAAATACGTTTTCTCGAATTCTGCAAAGAAGGACTCCGGGCGGCCAATGACCTCCTATTAGACAAAATTTTCAAGTTGGAAAATAAAAAGAAATTGCCCGGGCAAATCTGGAGAATACGGTGGATGGGGCAGCTGTTGTAGCCCATTTTGACATTTGATTTGATTTGACAAAAGCAAGAATTCGAATCACCAACCGACATTGCTAGATTTCCATTTTTCTAAATCCGTGGACATGCCCATTTTCGATCCAAACAAAATTACGAAACGATTCGGGGTACAGTAGCCGTCTTACGAGAATGTACACAACGATAGATCCTTTAGACCATATAGTACATGGACTGCTAATTGTAACTAAAATATAGTCAAGGACATCGCCTGGGTATGTGAGTTTCAGGGTAAACGAGTCTGTCCGAAGTTGTCCGATTAGACACGATTTGAGACTGTCTTAACCTATAAATTAACAAACGTCAATTAATTAATCGTCTAGATATGCCAAAAAAAGCAAACCTATTCTTATTTGTGGACGTATAGAAGATAATCAAGAGTATTTAAAGCTTCCCGTACTACGCGGTTACCATAAAAGCTACTCTTTACGTGATCCGAGTGGTGTTCATACGACTTTAGTTTACCCCGAGATTCACATACCCACCCACGACTACAGTGCCCTCTATCCGTGACCACCCATTTTNACGAAATTTGTCATTAAAGGTGCTGTTTAAACTAAAATTTGTATTGCAAATAATCGGTTCTACGTAAAGACGTAGTTTAGTGTGTTAAAAGTTAATAGAAATGTAAGTATTTTCTTAATTGGGTAATACAATTTTGTTTGTTTGACGAAGGACATGTGTCTAGTTTTTAGATATAATGGGTGGGTGTGCCGCTGAAGGATGCAGCAATTCCGCAAAGAAAGGTTTCTTGATGAAACGATTTCCGAGGGACCCAAAAAGAAAGCAGGAATGGATGGAATGGATAATCAAAATGAAAAAAGGCAACTGGCAACCAACTGATGCAATGCGCTTATGCGAAGTAAGTTTATTCTAAGTTTATTTAATCATGTCCTACGAGATAACTTTTACACTTCTTAATTAACATGGAGTACATATATTATTAAATAACTAGTTATTTCTGTAGGTCCACTTTGGTCCCGAGATGTGGGAAAAGACCCGCGTAGATGGAAAGCGTGTACTAAAATGTAATGCTGTTCCGACAATGTTTGCTTTCTCCAAATCAACATTAACAAGAAAAGCACCTACACCAGAAAATACGTCAGTCCAAGAATTAAGTAAGTTTATACTCAATTGCTTAAAAATAATTACTGTACCTATACCTTTTTCATTGACAATTTCCGTAAACAAACATCAAAACTGGTTATATAAATTGCTATTCTAAAATTGCAAAATGTGTATAGTAGTATACCTACTAGCAGATGTAAAATACATTTTTTATGTCTTAGATCAAACCACGGATTATGGTATCAGTGATCCAGAACCTTCAACATCAGCGGCATCATCAGACATCCTTTCTGTCACGTTAGATGAAAATATTCGAGAATCGTCACCGTCAACCTTAACAGCTTCGACTTCATTCATTGATGTTCATAAAGACTGCAAATCTAAATTTTTGCGATATGAAAAAATGTATATAAGAGAAAGACAAAAGGCCAGACGGTACAAACAAATGTTATGTAACATTAAGAAGGAAAACAAAACCTTAAAAGATAAGGCAAGCAATATTCCAGATGAATATCCTATATTAAGAAATATTTTTAATGAGGATCAAGTAGAGGTTTTGAAGAAACGAAAAAGCAACCGATCAAGTAAGGGCTTGAAGTGGTCAAATTCTACAATTACTAAATCGCTCAAACTCAAATTCAGTTGTGGAGGGAATGGCTATGAGGAGCTGCTAAAACAAGGCCATCCTCTTCCTTCAAAACGAACCCTGCAAAGAAGACTACAGAATCTAACATTTGATAGTGGGATTTTAATTGAAGTTTTCGAGTTTTTACAAACAAAAGTTGAATCATTTTGTGAATTTGAAAAAGATTGTGTTTTAGTGTTAGACGAAATGGCCATCACTCCAGGCAACACGTACGATTCATCTCTTTCCAAATATTTTGGTGATGTGACTTTACCAGAGCATACTGGAATAGCAACTCATGTGCTAGTTTTTATGTTGGGTGGAATTACTGTGCGTTGGAAACAGGTCGTTGCTTACTATTATACTAGCAATTCGGTGAATGGTACAGTTTTTAAAGACATTATAATGGAAATCCTTAAAAGAGCGGAAGAATTAAAACTGAACATTCTAAGCGTAACATCAGATATGGGTGCTTCTAATCAAGCATTGTGGAAAGCATTGGGTGTTATGGCAGGAAGGCATTCTGAAACTAAATGCAAAATTCCCCACCCAATAAATAACAATGAGTATGTATATATGTTTGCTGATGCACCACATCTTTTTAAGAATATTAAATCTATGCTTTTGTCAAATAAAATAATAAGAATACCCGACACGCTAAAAGAAAAATATAAATTGCCCACCAATGAAATAAGAGCAAATCATATTTCGGAAATTGCGGCATACCAAGAAGAACACGAATTTAAATTGGCACCAAGATTGTCAGAAGCTGATTTGCTGCCATCACATTTTAATAAGATGAAGGTATCTACTTCTACCAACATAATTAGCCACAATGTTAGCAGTGCCCTCAAGTTTCTTGCAGAAGAAATGAAAAAACCCGAGTACTTGACAACTGCTTGGTTTTTGGATCAAGTCGAACAATGGTTTTATTTAATGACATCCCGACATCCATCGAGTGCATTAAGCAAGTATAATAAATGTGCATATACGGATTCCATAACCTTTTTAAAGGATTTTATGCACATTTTTAAATCTTTAGAAGTTGGAGTGAAGAAAGTTTGGAAACCTTCGCAGACAGGTGTGTTAATTACAACGCAGTCACTGTTAGAACTCCAAGAACATCTTCTAGAAAACAAACAATATAAGTTTATTCTGACTAGTAGGTTTACTCAGGACTGCTTGGAAAATCTGTTTTGTGTTTTAAGAAGCAAACAAGTAGTACCAAATGCTTTACAAGTCAAAAACCATTTAAAGTTGATTTGTGTCGCGCAGTATTTAAAAAACCCCATCAGAGGCAGCTACGATGAAGATGATAGAGAATTTTTGTCAGGTTTTTTAGACACCTTACCTCATCTTATCCGAAAATATGATGAAGTAAAGATTCCAGAACAAGTAAATTACGATGGATATAATTTAAATTTTAGTGAACTAAATTCTTTGTACAACGTTTGTGGATATTTAGTCCACAGTATAATGAAAACTTCAAAAACATGTCCACGATGTTTGGCGGCTGTGGGTTCCAAAAAACCGATAAAAAATGTGTTTTCTAAGTTTACTAATCTTAAAAGATTCAAAGAAAATACACTTTTCTTCTGTACAGAAGAATTTTTTCATTTTGTTTGCAATTAGAATGGATATTTAAAAAGTTTTTTCCCATAGTTTCAACTCAAAATATTAATTTAAAGGAGTTTTACTTGGAGAAAATGAACTCCAAAGTTGTTTCAATCCCCGAATGTCACCGGTTAAAATATAAATTTATTAATAGATTTGTAACATTCAGGTTAAAAATAAGATCAATGAAACGCAAGGCCTCAAGTGCAATATACGCCAGCAAATCAGTTGCTGGCCATTGTAAATAAACACATTTTTCTACCTGTGAATTTTGTCTTTACCTATTTCTAAATCTCTGAGAACTGTTGTCATGTCCCTAACACAGTCACTGTACGTCCAACTATAGCGTCTAACCATTCCCCAGAGTTTCGTCACAATCAGTTAGTGTAAACCTCAGAGGTGTAACCAGTACTTACTACAGTCGCTGTAAATCGGATAAATGGTTGGCGCCATCTATTAGTTATGATTGTTATTATTAGTTTGCTCCAATATGGCCGATTTATGATAAGTTGTCGCCACTGTCCCTATAAAGTCACTGTAGTCTGATCTCGATAGTGACGCCATCCGGCGGTGAGGCTATGTACTTATCGGACCGACTTCGTATTTCTTCTAAAGGTTTGGTCAGTATCTCAGACTAATTGAGGTAGCCGGACAGGTGTTTATTTATGTACGTGGTTTAGTGACCGTTTGCCATTACCTACATAGCAGTATATTGAATTCCATATTGCACAAAACCAAGTACCCTTAAAGCAGATCTTGTTGTCATTAAGAGATGATTCTTAAACAACGAGCGAGTATAATATAGTGAATGCCTAAACAGATGCCCCGAACTATTGCTTCGTCATTTAGTGATAGAATAGAAACATTAACGTAGGTATTACTCTATAGTTTATGCGAGTATAGTGCCATTATTATCTGCCCTTTCGCTTGACAATATTGTGTAAACTTTGTAAAAATAAGAACTTTTTCAGAAAAAAACAACTAGAAAGATAACGAAAACGTTATATCTAAGTACACAATCTTTTTTGTTTTGCTTGGACGCTTTGCTTTATTCTTTTTTGTAAAATTTGAAATGCATAATTTGCCCTTTTTAAACATAGCTTTGGCTTGCAATATGGCACAATAATAATACTCACACAAAAACTGCCGATCATGGATTGTAGAGAAAATATTGAGCTAGTGTAGTGTGTATTTATTTTATGTTAATGTAATTTAATTGCATCAGTGGCGTAACTTGTGAACCCTCTCCAAAAATTCGATTTTAGCATTTCTGTTTGCCGAAGCACAGAACGGCAGCAATTAAAGTTCCATGCATTCATAATAAATGAGAATCATTCTGGAGAAATTTGCGTTTGGATCTGAAGATACACGGCAGCATTTCCGATTGGAACGGATGCATTCTCATGAAAGGGAGGAAAGGGGTTGCGGTAAAAGTAATAGAGCATCGAGTATGTCAAGAAAATAATTACAACGTTAAAGGAGTTTTCATAATCTACGTTGAGCTTATCGTTCAACCCGTACCGCACGTGCCGGATCACGTGCGGACATGATCTAACCGACCGTCTCTTTAAATTAGTGCCGTTTTGTGTCATTGTAACCGTAAGGCCCTCGCCTGCTTTCGAACGGTCGAGAATACTTATAATGTATTTTTGGTCCGTTGAGCACGTGCTTCGCGGCAATTAGTGCGGTCGAAATTGGTAAGAAGGCTTTTATATTTAAAACATTCGACGAATTTAATGGGACAAACTGCTGAGTCTGTAGTAGTGAAAGACGTGGAGAGAAGGGGATGGGAATAATTTGGGCGCGTTCGCAAATCGGGAGCGATTTTTTATTATTTGCGCGGAAAGGTAAATCCTGATTCAGCGAGGGGAACAATCAATTCGCAATTCAATTCACAAGAACTGTCGCGGAAGACTATCAAATGACAAATGTAATAAAAAGTCTGATGTTCCCCGCTGTCATTACAATAAAACGTTGGGTTTAAGCCGCGTGTAATTGTCATCGCGAAGGGGGTTGAGCTGAGGACTCTCTTTTGTCTGTATATGAATCGATAATATCTACATCTAGGGATAAAGGACATTGTATTTGCATTTTGAGGTAAAATATATTCTCTCGTACTGCTGCTGCTGTTCTTACATGGAATACGTCATGTGCGAAACAAAAGGCGACGCTTCTAATTAAGTTTTTTTGGAGTACGCCAGCACTCCTTTCTGCGTACCATGCCATTGACAATCTAAAATTCATTTCCTCTCGTTTGTACCTTATTGCTCACGAATCTTCTTTCCTATCGGATTAGATACCACGAACGGAAAAGATAGTTAATTGTTCAATAATTCAATAAAGGGGGATGTTTACACGGTACCTAACTAAGGGTCGTAGTAAACGGGCCGTTTTTTTCATTGAAAGGAGAAAAAAAACAACACCAAACAGTAGCAGAAGCGATGAGAGAAAATTATATTCGCAAAGTTCAAAGGCGGCTCTCTGCGAATTGCGAAAACACCCCGAGTCCTTTGTAGAGGAACGCGGCGATATGCAAAGGACCAGGATAATTAGGATAACGGGCACCACTTCAGCACCTGCCGCTTCCACTAGCCTAATTTAGGCTGTTATTAGTATCGCTATTTTAAATTATTATTATTACGATTTGAACCAAGCGCATGCGGAATTTTTCTCCTTTTTGGTTTCGAACTATCAAAGGCCGGTTAATTCAATTTGAAAAGTTCGTATTGAATTTACCGCTTCACATTTTAATCGGTAGGTGCCGCGTTTACCTCCCGTCTTAATTTACTTTGTAAAGTTGTTGCCTCACGATCTCGATTTTACTAGAACGCTTTCTTGCTATTAATATTTCAATAGCGAAGACTTCCGACTAGTTTATTTGATTTTTTTTCAATTACTGAGAGAATTATAGCCACTTCAAGAGGTCTTGCGAAATTCATCGCAACTCAACAAAAACCAATCGCTTTAAATCACTCTGCGATCAAATGTGTTTCTCAGAATCCATAAGAAAAAAACTCTACATTTTTCCTTTATCTTCAATGAACGCCTGTACATTCTTAACGTTTCTGGCCACAAAGCATCCGAAGCCAAAATTGTCTTTACGGCCAATGAATTCTTTACTTAACTCTACTGTAATTTCAAAAAAATCATGTATACAGAGCGGTCCATAAACATCGTCTTTCTTTTAAAGGTACGCCTTATATAAGAAAGTAGAAAAGATACGGTTATAAAAATTTACACGCAAAGGTTCGAGACCATGAACTACTTTTTAAAAATAGTTTCATTTTTCTAAAACTTCTACCGGAAGTAGGTACGTACCAACTTTCTTATTTTAAATGGCAACCCTCATTTTTTTCCACATTTAGATTCCTTTTTAGAAATAACGGTCAGTTTATTAAACAATATCTATGGCCATCTTTAACCGTTTTAAGAAAAAATTGTACTTTAACACAGTGACTATTAGACGTAGAACAATAAAAACGTGGGGGTTATTAGAATAATAATGATGATTTTTTACAAAAAAATACAGAATCTTCACAAATTATATGAATATTTTTTTCAGTTTTTGAAAGTTCTTCAAATGGAATGTCCCTTTTTTTATTTCAAATATTAAATCTAGACAAAATTTTCATTCGATTCATATGACATTGTCCTATACCTAAAATTGGTGATTTTCAAGTTATTTACACTTTTTTACAATAAAGTAATTTTTAATACAAATCATGATTGCTCTGAACAAAATGAATGCCGTTGCCATGGGAATTACAACTTAGTTAACTGTCAATACACAAAATTTAAAAAAATCATTAAGAGACGCCTTCAACCCTATTCCCATTTTGTTCCAAGCATTTTCGGACTCTACCTGCTACCCTAATTTGATCCGGTGTTAAAGATCGGAAGGCCTTATGGACTAGTTCCAGCATATTTTCTTTTGTTGTGATCGGATTTTTGTAGACCACTTGTTTAATCTGCCCCCAAAAGGTATCAGATCCGGAGACCTGGGGGGCCACATGTGTAGGCCATTATTACCAAACCACCTATGATGAGCTTAAAAAAATGCCAAAACATTGATTACCATATCTATGTCTCCTGTTACGGTATTCTAACCTAACCCTTTTGGCAGTAAAACTTTCCGAATTTTTCAGCACGACATTCAAAGTTTTCCAGGTTGGCCTTCTTATTGTGAGAAAACTCGCATTGAATAAATCTAAAGTACGATTCACGTTCTTATGACATTCTCCATAAATTATTATTAAGTTCAAGTAATCTGAAACTCAAAAGAACACTACTGCCTGGTTAGACAGAAATTGATTTATATACAACAATACTTTACTAAGAAAAACGTAAATAACTTGAAAATTATCAATTGTAGAAAACAATGCCAGGACAATCGAAAGAAAATGTTCCGAATTAATATCTGATCAAAAAAAAGGGACATTCCATTAAAAAATCCCCCTTTTTTTTTAGAAAACTGAAACAGCAGTACAATTTGTGAAGACTGTAGATTATTATGAAAAATGATTATGATTATTCGAATAACCTGCATTTTTTATAGGTACCTACCCCCAAAATTGAACTGAAATCTAAATGTGAAATAAAAAATGGGGGTTGCCATTTAAAATACAGTACCTATTTCCGGTACAACCGGAAGTTAGACAGCGGCCCTTTTTTAACAAAGTAGTTCATGGTCGTGAACCTTAGTGCGTCAATTTTTATAAGCGTATCGCGTCCATTCTCCCATATAAGGCTAATTGTCCTTTAAAAGAAAGATCCTGTATATGAAATAAATTGATTTTTAGCATTGTCGTATTTGAAACAAGTCGATTTTTATGCTTAATTGGACAAGTGAAAATATTATTCCCCCCTTCCCACTTCAAAACCCCCCTTTGAATTACGGTATGCGGAGCAAAATAAACAGTACTGCATTTATGAAACGTTTATTATTTATGTGTACCTTACATTATATAAGTAGCTATACTTTAACATTGCGCTATACACAGTGTGTCCAACATAAGAATACACAGCGCGGGGAAATCGGAAATCATAAGAGATACACAGTCGGTTAAATTCGAAAAAAGTTGCGTATTTTAGAGCTTATAGTAAAATAATGTTTTAAAAATTCGGAAATTCCGAACAGTTCCGAAGATACTGGAAAAAACCCGAAATTATCCATATTCATTTTTGTTTTTTCTGGCCCAGCACATACATCGTTGTATTCGTAATAAAAAAATGTTACTCAATACAGTATGTACATACCTTTTTCCAGTCCAGATCAAAATATGAAGTTGATGGTGGTTTCTCAAAAACGAGCCAAGTGAAAATGTGAGTTCCATCTTGTAGAGCTTAAAAAGTTCCTACGCGGAAGTGTCATTTGTTTTTTGATATCTTTTTAAACAGAGTCAGAAGATATAAAAACGAATAGGTATGTTTAATTTCGGTTTTTTTCGAATATCTTCGGATCGGAAATGGGACCTGATCGGAATTTCTGAATTTTTAAAACATCATTTTACTAAGCCCTAAAATACGCTTACGAATTTAACCCACTGTGTATCTTCTACGGTTTTCGATTTCCCCATGCTCTAGATTCTTATCTTGGAGTATCGCTGTATAATGTAAATACATAAATAATAAAAAATAAATAATGAACGTTTCATAATTTCAGTACCGTTTATTTTGCCGCATACAGTATAAGCAACCGCTCAAAATTTTAAATTAAAAAGGAGATCTCGTGGTGCCTGGTTTGAAAGGGATTTAATCTCTGTTTAGCAATATTATTGCAATCTAAGTAGAGCTTTGAATGTATTATCAAAATTTTAAATTTATTTCCTGTCATGATCCGTGTCATACAAGATGACGCAGGACCCCCCTGAAAATTGCTTTATAACTCAGAAAGGGTGTTAGAGGGTGTTCATACTATAAATGAAGAAAAATCGACGTATTTCAGTTTGGATCGCTCCGTATATGCATAAGTAAAACATGCACTGACTAGAGGTTACCAAAAACAACCGCGTTAATTGCTGGAATTGTCTGAAGAATCGTCACCTTGCTAGATTTTGTGATGGATCGCTTCGAAAGCACTGCTTTACCTGTGGTAAGCTTGATGTTGCAGCTCGTGAGTGTCCTCGCCGCCAATCTAGGTAAAAAACGAGCAATGGAGTTGATAACTATCATCTCTTAGATTTCCAGAGGTCAATAGAGAGAAGTGTTTGTTAGATTTTATAGTTTCCCGGGTGATGAGAGGCCGTATATCATGGTCAATTTCTAAGAAACGAAATGTTAGGGTTACTCGATTCAGATGCCACTAGAAGGTGCGATTGGGGAGAAAGGAAGGAGTGCAGAATTGCCATTACAAGTCCGAATTCTCAAATATTACTTTTGCAAATGGCCAGTCATGTGAGAGTGCGGGAGTTCTTCGAGTCCTTGGGTCAATTTCTAATACTGAGGATTGATTTCTGAATGGGAATTGTGCCGAATCTAAGGGCAAAAGAGTGGAATTTATTAGAAACCGTGAACTCTAAACAAAATTTGAATTCTGACCAGGATGTATAATACAGGCCATTTGTTCTCAAACGGGCATCTAGCGGGAAAGTTGTGGGGTAGTTTTGATTTCTTTGATTTTATATGTTTTGAAAAATATTTTGATTTCTTTGATTTTATATGCAGTTTTGTGCTTACAACTTGAAAACTATCAACTTTTCGAAAATAACCTTCCTATTCAAAATGAAAGTACATAAAATTTCCTACAGATTCCATTGTTTAGTTTTTTTCCTCGATGAACCGTTCGGGCTCAAGCGCCAGTTGAAAATTGGCGTATTTTGGCTGTATCCGCAAATACTCATATTTTATTATTATTTATTATTATTCTGTGCAAATATAACTCCGTACTTTTCATTGTCTACCGGTCTCCTCAAAAGATTTTATAACTGTTCCGTCTGATATAAAACTCTCCCACTCCTTCACAGATGAGCTGAGGCACATTACGTCACCGTGTACCTGCGTTTGCAGTCTCGAGGCCCTCCTCCCATACACATACATACACACCCTCACAAAGTTACACATA
This sequence comes from Photinus pyralis, assembly GCF_008802855.1. Taxonomy (NCBI): domain Eukaryota; kingdom Metazoa; phylum Arthropoda; class Insecta; order Coleoptera; family Lampyridae; genus Photinus; species Photinus pyralis. Next base: position 22,213,658 of record NW_022170663.1, on the reverse strand, counting down.
TGGACGGACGGACGGACAGTCCAAAATCATGAACTCGCTTTTTGTCGCTCGTTAACATGTAAACAGAAAAGAAATAAATCGGGTTCAGTTGTTAACAGACAAATTTAAGCTCCGAAGAGTACGTCATTCTTCAGAACACCGGGGCAAGAGGGATAATGCTGTTGAATAAGAAATCAATATACCCCTTTTGCCAGTTGAATTTTTTGAATTAATAATGACCGCAGCGCAACTTTCCCAAATTCAACAATAATTATCCAAACATGCTACGGTAGGGCCTTGTGATTTCTTTATCTGGTTCGGAAGAAAGTGAGAATAGTTTTAGATAGCACAGTATAAGTATTATATATGATAAATAATATAATATGATATACTGTTTTTTGTTAGAAATTAACTTTTCATACAATTCTGGACTATAATAAACATCTTGAGCGTCATGTAAATGAGAAGAAACTACCCTTACATATATACAATTCAAATAATAGTAGGTAAATGCAAGGAATTCACTTATTGACAACGCTTAATATTAATTTAGGGTTTTAGTGCGAAAAAACTAACGAAATACGCCAATTTTCAACTGGCGCTTGAGCCCGAACGGTTCATCGAGGAAAAAAACTGTGAATTTGTAATAAATTTTATGTACTTTCATTTCGAATAGAAAGGTTATTTTCGAAAAGTTGATAGTTTTCGAGTTGTAAGCACAAAACTGCTAAAAAGTATCTTTTTCAATTTTTTTTGTATTTTTTTCAATGTTGCGTCATGAAATTTTGTTAGCAAACCTCAGATTCGGATTCAGCACCCCAAAAAACATATAGAATCAAAGAAATCAAAACTGCCCCACAACTTTCCTGGCAAAAATACAATTTAACTGGATTAGTAGGCCATGTCAGGGTGTTGAGAGTTATTTTGGCCATACGACAGCGTCTTTTAGTTGCACCGACTTGCAGGGCCGGACTGGGTGGGTAAGGGCCCCGGGCGCTCCATGACTAAAAGGCCCCGCCCCCAAACTCTTGGAGTAGCCCGATTGTGATAGTTAAAAAAGGATGGATCATGGAGATTCTATGTCGACTTTTGTCAACTCAATAAACTTACTAGGCGCGACGCCTATCCTTTGCCGCTCGTTTCGAACATCCTAAATCGTCTACGGGATGTCAGATTTCTAAGCAGTTTGGAAATAAGGTCCGTTTATTGGCAAATCCCTCTTACCGAGAATACTAGACCGTTGACATCTTTTACGGTAACGTCTTGCTAAGAAAATCTTCAAAATTTAAATGGATTGAGGCGCAGGATAACTAACTTAAGTGGTGTCTGCTCCGATTTTGTCATGTCCAGATTACAATAGGCCGTTCGCAATTCAAACCGATGCTAGTGCGTTTGGTGTAGGGGCAGTGCTAAGCCAGGAGAAAAGGAAAAAGTTATTTGATATTTATCTCGATCTCTCACCAAACGAAAGCGTAAATATTCTACGACGGAACGTGAGTGTCTAACAGTCCTTTGGAGTATTGAGAACTTACGACCGTATATTAAGGAAACCCATTTTAGAGTCTCTCTGTTGGCTGAATAACCGTAAGACCACCCGAGAGGTTGCTGGTTGGGTCGTTGGAACCTTCGTCTTCAGCAATATTCTTTTGAACTCGTCCATCGGAAGGGTAAGGAGCATTTTATCTGGGTCCGTGCCCGTTATTGATTCGTCAAATGCCGAATGGGGCGATATGAGTGAAGTAGAACCTTAGTACGTAAATTTTGATAAGCGTATCATTTCCATTCCCCCATATGAGGCTATGCCATCTAATGACGACCGTAAAATTACCTGATATAAAAGCAAATAGGCTGTTGGTAGAACAAATAAAGCTCTTTCACACGAGACCAAGTTTGCGGTTAAGCCAAACTTGAGAAATCAATATTTATCCCCCCTCCCCACTTTATTTCACAAATTAGAAAAAAGTAAAACAAAAAAGAATGGGTATTGTATCAGGACTCAAACTCGGTTACCTTTGATACCACTTTATTAGAAAAAACCCGGAGGAAATTAAAATTTTGTATTTGATCCTGTTACGCCACCTGGTGGTCATTTTACACACTCGAAAATAATTTCCAGTCCATTTCAGGTTTGATTCTTCAATCTTCTGATTCAACTTCCTCGATATCCTCGCTCTTCACCTTATCTTGATACCAGTTCCAATGAAATATTCGTCTGGTTTAAAATTCTCTAATACTCAAAGGACCTCTACTGTCTTAATTTCGTAGTTGACTGACACCATACACAAGAGTGGTCTTCATGGGCTCTGATTCGAGACTAATCCCGTTCTTCACTTTAGCAACACAGTGGCGGTGTTTAAAAATAAGTAATTTGAACTGGTGCCTAAGATACACCGACGAAAAGTGGTCATTATCTAAACTTGGTAACCAGGCATGTATAGAGCTTCGTGAGGCCAAACACAAAAGAGAATGATTAATTTTCCCCTCAGCTTCCCCGTCCGAGTCTTCGTTAGTGCGATTTGTTTTAATTATCGGTACAACAATAATTGAGAGATGTATTCGATTTTCGTTTGAAAACAAATTCAAACCTAAAATTCTAAGTATTTCTTATATCACGTAGAGCAATTAGCACATAATTGGGCTTCGTTCCTATTTCCATCGCGATAGGTCTAATCCAATGCAAAACGACGACGTAGACACAAATACGAGTTGAAATTGTGGTCGCAACGTCTACAGAAAACGATAATTGGGTAGCTGCGGATTGTGAATAATTTAATTGCTCATTATTCCCTATGTTTGAGAGTACGTTGCGAATTTAGTTTTGTGTTTTCACCGTGAATATGCCTTATACGACGACAACGACGACGGTGGTTTGCATGCACGTTAATTAATTTCGTCAATTCCCTTCCGTTTGAAAAAATAACGTTCGCGGGGGTGGGTATCATTTAATATATTTAGATGTAAAAGCGCTCCCCGTGATTCATATTAGTTTTGCGAGGTTGTATACAAACTCGACTGACGAGGGATGATCACAATGGAACCCGCATGGCACGACGATTCTCAATGGGACTTGTTGATATGAGCAGCCGATATTACTGTTCCCCACAATAGGAGGACGCGCCCTTCTCCGATCACCAGAAATATTTAATACGGCAATTTGTAAATGGAAACGGCCCTCTCGCAGATTATTATGTCATTAACGTCAATACGCAAGTCAATTCGCGAAGGAACAAGTTGTTAACCCAAAAAGTACACAACGCCTACTGCCCTCCACCACCATTACAAAATATTAGTAAATATCATCGTGAACGACACCATCACCAGAAAAAGATCTGGGTGGATACCTGTGGCAGCGAGCAGCGGCCCAAGTCGTCTCCAGTCACCGGGGCTGAACTCACCCATGGCCTTTCCGTCCAACTGGTATGGTGGAATTCCCATATGTGCGGGTGGCGGTTGCGACAATGGGTCACCGTTGTGACAAAAGAACGGTAATGCCGCTCCCGGATGCGTCGGTCCCAGACCCATTTTTCCGGCCTGAAAACAAAAGAAAAATTTACTCCCTCTCATAATAATCTTATTATCGCATATGCAGAAGAATTTCTCTTACTCTACGTGTATCTGTTAATTTTTTGTATGTCACATTATTTATTTGTAGTAGAATTTCAGTGTTTTACAATACCAATTGATTAAACCAAAATACTATGCTCGTATAGTGCAAAATACTGCAAATTCTCGCAAATGCACCAAATAAAATTTCTCCTACACAAAATGGTACGCGAAACACAACTTAGAATGAACCTTCAACGGTAGAAAACGCACCCAAATGGTACGTTTCGACGCGCGATCTGAAATAAGGCTCTTTCGCTCTCCCACTTCTTTCGCTATTTGAATATCGCCCAGTAGAAACACCGAAACGGGTCTTCCTTTTTAAGCAAAACGATCTCGACTAGCGTACCGTTTTAAACGAATACTAAACTTGCACTTTTGTTACGTGCTCGGAAGAGCGGAACAGAACTTTTAGGTTCCAAGAGACAAGTGACAATCGCGCTTGCTTTACGCAATACGTTTCTTGTTATCGTTGGCTATATCGCCAGACATATTTTCGTTGACGTTCGCTACAAAGCGGCACATGTGTAAATTTTCCTATACTGAACAAAATATGAATGTCTCCCAATATTCCCATGTGAGTTGTTACAATATTTCTCAAAGTAGTTTTGGAGTTTAATATTCAATGAACATATTTGGCGCTGATATTTTTTGTGGTCGATTATTTTTGGGAATTTGCACATTAATTTTGTTTGAAGTAATTTTAATATTCCTAAAGATATCAACCTATGAGCTCTTGCGGAAATGTTTAGATCCTTTTATTGTTTGGAAGATTTTAGACATTCTTTAAAGAAGAGAAGAAAGGCATTCTTAGTGAAAAATTTTAAAGGATTTCACTAGCTTAAAAACCCTCCAAAAGGTCTTCATCAAGAATTCTTTAGAGACCATTTAAAGATATTGGTGTGTAAAACAACGTCAGGTTGACGTTTTTAGGGTGGAATAATGCCGAAGGTAAGGACGGTATGTGTAATATTTTAATTTAGTTTAAATCTGAAGGATTACAATCACAAATAAGCATGGAATTGGTTTATTTTATCGGAATTTGTTATCTTGGTATTTAGCTGCCCATTTTAGCTATGTTTTTTGTTTAAATTTTATTCTTTGGGTATGTTTGTTATTTAAATTATAAGATGTAAAATTACGCATTTAAGTACTATCTCGTCGTTTTGTGATAAGAAATGTCATTGGGTCTAATTAAATTGTGCATTAATTTTAGCGTAAGTGGGAACGTGCGTCTCGGTCTGTTTTGTTGATCTGTTGAAATTGGCAGAAGTCGAAATCTAATGAAGTGTGGTTTACCTTAAATAGCAAAAATATGGAAAAAAAAGCGAGCAGGTTAGCCTAAAGCGGCTGTTCAAGCCACGAAGGGTCAAAGAGTGTGTGTTCCTTGGTACGCTAATTTTACGAAGTAATCGGTATCCCTGTTTGCTTAAACACGCAGTTTCGTCGATATTCGATTAATCAGTGCACAAGCAATTGAAGTTAAAGTCCTGCGAGAAGTCAATGTGGTCTGCCAGTTTACGGAAGAAGTAACGTTGTTGTCTAAAAAACAATTTACAGCGAGAGATTGTTAGAAGTTTCTTTGGCGTAATTAAAGTCAAAGTGGTTTCCCTTTTGAAAAGCCATCGCATTGAAAATTACTAATTGTGTCAATTTAGCCAGTGTGTTATTCCATATTAAGGGATTATTGTTTGAAAAACTGTCAGTGATTTTAAGACTTTCTTTGTGTATTTGTTCGACCACCTGCGTGCGGGGCGAATGTAACGGGCTCCCTTTCTTTAGGTGTTTCTTGGTTACTTTTTACGCGTATGAGTTTGAAATAAATGTTTTTGTCAATCAATTAATTTTGTGTTTATTTGAATCCATTTTACGATCCAGATAGAGCTTTCATGTTCAGATTTTTTTTTATTTGTGCCATAATTTACCTCAGGTGTTAAACAAAATGTGTGTAATTGATTTCTTTAGAATTTACGGAAATAAATTGAGGCTGCGTCTCTTAAATTATTAATTTCGAGCCATTATTCGGATTTTGATTTGTTGCAAATGCCGTAGATGTACGAGGAAAGACCATAAAAATTCGTACGCCATTGCAAACCGCATTATTTTTTAGCGCCCAACGTGGGGCCACAGCAATATATCTCCTAAGAAGTTCTTCACAGCAAGGGTTATTTATGTTTTACATATGGCGTTGTACGGTTATTATTTCCAATGCCTCCGATGGTTGCAAGGATTGCGAAATCTGTGAATTTTTGAACATGTCAAACCAAGGAAGGAAACGAGATCCTATAAGCTTGTCTAAGGTGTAATTTATTATTTATAATATATATTTACATTTTTCCCTTAAAAAACAAGCAATCCTTTAGACTGAAATAATACCGAAGATAATAACGAGTCACCCTGTATATGCGAATGTTTCAATTTAATTTAAATCTAGACGATTTCATGATGAATAAGCAGAATTAGTTTATTTCATGGGAATGTTTTCCATTTTAGAATTGATTTTAATTTCTGATTTAAATTTTATCATTCGTGTCAGTTTAATTTAAGTGTTATCTGATCGTGTGCGATAAGGACCTTGTTATCGTGCAAGTTAATAGATTTCAAGACGCACGTACGTTAGGCACTCATAACAAAGGCTGCCGATGCACGATTTCTTTTGCGCGTAACTTTGTTATCGAAGAGGAGGAAGAGCGGGCGTTACATTTGAATTTGACGGAAGTAAGAGTATGATGGTTTAGTGGAGGTGGTGTTATTTTAAATAGAAAAAAATAAGGTAAAAACACGGCTGTTGACCTCGCGACGGATAAAGAGTATCTGTACGCTAATTTTGTCAAATAATTGGCCTTTTTGGTTATTTGAAGACGCAGTTTCGGCGCAATCCAAATAATCTATGCAAATGCAGTTAAGTTCGTGCAAAGTTTAATGCGGTTTGTCCGGTTACGGAAGAAAAATACGTTGATTTTGGAAAAGAAGGTGTAGTGCATAACGAAACCGTTTTCAAACGTTATCTTATTAACGAATATCGAAAGGTTAAAGTGTTTACCGTCTGAACAGTCATATGAGCTCGAGTGTGACGAAGTTTCCTGATGCTGTCAACGAGTGTTTTTAACGGTCTTGTCCGTCTCCTCGTCTAACTCGAGAATGATGAGACCGCGATGTCAAACATTCGCCAATTGATTTCTACAAGTTCAAGGATCAAGTTCTATTGAATATGAGCCGGATTAAAACTTAGTCTGGTTTCCGAATGCGAGCTAAAAAAAAAATTCCCCTACTGAAAATCGTAAGCGATTCTTCGTATCTTGTTGTGTTAGTGCAAATCGTTGTTACGACCAGATTATGGATTATTAAAAAAACTGTAAGTAAGTCTAAGTTACTCCTTGTTAATTTATGATCGAACACCTACGTGTGGGGTAAAAATACGAATGGGCTTTATTTCAAGTTTTTCTTGATGATTTTCTGCGTATGTGTTTCGGAATAAATTTTTTTGCCATTGTCAGTCAATTAATTTGGTGTTTATTTCATTCACTGTACGACCCAGATAGAGTTCTCATGTTCAGATTTTCCTATGCAAAATAGTAATTATTACAGAATGAAATTATTGTTATGCAATATTGTATTTTTGTAATTAGGCTGCTTAGTTAAAACTACAAAAATATACAGGGCTATTGAAATTATGTTTTGTTGGACAGTCCTTGTGTATTGAATTCAATCAGTGACTACATTTTAGTCGATACAGATAAACACTAAAAATACTAAAATTTCATTTGAAACACCCCCCAACTAGGTCCCAATAAAATATCGTTTTGCATTGTGAAAAAAGAGAAAAGGCAAAATTTAAGAGGGTGGTTTTTTCATTACGTAGCGTTCAATAATAGACTGCATAAACGTTAGAAGTGGTCAATAAAGTTGCTTAAAAAGCGTATAAAAAAGCAAAAGAACGAGTGCCGCTAATTCAGAAGAATAGCTTTTAAATTAAGAGTAGCCATATTACATTTTAATGAAGTGGTACGCTTATGAATAATTATCAAAAGAAATTAATGGGTGTTAAATGATAACGCGTAAATGTGTTAAACGTTAATTTTTGATGTAGTATAAGTAATTAATTCCTTGTCGTCCTTTACCGAAGATTTTCTTGCATCCTCATCGTCGTGTATATATTTTTGCTCTCCCGCTATGCATAAGCGGAAAGAGAAAATTCTCAAGTGCGTCTGCGTTCATTTCTCTATTCCCGATGTTGCTATAGCGACGTACCTCCAGGACTAAAAGTCAGGAGGACTAGAACATGGAAATGACAACCTTGCTCTCGCTATACGCATTTTCATTTTAAACTGGCATTCTCTCGTCGGTGAAGTTTTTTCTTTTCTGACGTATAAATATCGAGCGCGCTTTTTAGCGAAATTAGTGGTCGTTTTTGTCTAAACAAGGCACTGCTGCAGTTATGAATAAACATCGACGGTGTATTTATTTACCCTCTTCAGCGTATCTGAATCCGCTTCCTGTGCACTACCTCTTATTTATTCATGACGCAAATTGCTGCTTGCATTTGTATATGATACCGAAGAGCCACGAATGCGGATATTGCAACCGAAGTCGGGAAGCTTGTGATAATTTTAATTAATCACTGATAGCGCCCAGACTTGGGAAAATGCGGAATACGTATTGCCTTATCATAATAATGCATGTGAAATATTAATGCGGTCATGCCACGATACCATCTCATTAACATCCTAACAATTGCAGAATGACAAAAGGCCCATAATGCCGTGTTTCAATTATTTGGTTTAAAAAAAAACGCACGCCATTTGCATTTATATTATCCTCGAGTATATACGCTTAAGAGGTTTATTATGTCGACAGGAATACGTATATCATATCGTCCTTTCCGTTTGACTGCTCGAGATTGAAATTGTATTTTTCGGACTGGAAAATGCAACGGAGGATAGTTTCGAAAAAAAGTGCTCTTGGAATTCCTAACAAGTCATTATATTTCAGTTTCTTTTCGACTATATTGTTATGTCTGTAATAAGCTGTTGTCACTTTTTCTGGAAATCTCATTGAAAGATATTCCCAACGGCTCTGCAATTATGTGCAGGTGCACCATCCTGCTGTATCCAACAGTCGCTAGGGGCAAGAGCATCGTTTTGCAGTAAATGTCCTACAAATCCTTGTACTCAAAATACCAGCCCACATATTAAAACCAAAACAGTGTTGATGTCTTAACGTTCTGTTTAAACGTGGATTGGTTCCAGGCCAATAATGGACATTTCGTCTACTGAAAAGGTTCATTTTGGTATACCAACGTAACCAACGTTTCGTTCAATCTGTCGGCCTGATGTACCGTGATCCTCAGTGACGGCCAACCGAACAATTTGTACAGTTTCTTCATTGCTGCATTATTATTTGGCGCCCAACGTGGGGCCACAGCCATATACTACAATGTATTCTATAGCGTCTAGTTTAGTTGGGGGATTTAGATTTTATAATTTAAATTATAGATCGTTGATCGCACAAAGTCGACGTATTTGGGATGAGAATCGGTGGCTCAACATTCCATAAAGCTGCGCACTTTGATCTCGTGGGAAACGAACATACACGTAATGTCAAGTGATCTCTGGGAAACTTTCCAGTTCGTCAAAGTTCATACTTGCCATTCGGCTTCGGAAAAGTTTGTTAATATCGTTTGGAGACCCGACCCGAAACGGGAATACGTAGTCACCACCCATCCAACATCCAAACAGAATAAGACACTTATCTGTTAGACCTCAAACGACGATCTTCCACTTTGCCTCCTCTTCTGGCACTCCCATTTTGTTATGTATGTTCTTACAACTGTTAGTCAAATTTACCTTAATATTTCATATCTTTGTAATTGATTTTTCTTTTTTCTTAATAAAAGAAGGATATGCCCAGATTTTAGACAGCTTCAAGCTTGTGTCTCTTCCACATTTTTATTTAATTACAGAAATTAAAATGTAAAACGGTCGAAGTGCTACACAAACGCAATGGATTTTTGCTGTTTGTTTCTTGTTTTTGGAAATGTGAAAAAAAAGAAGACTTGAAGAAAACATTTCTTTGAAGCTTAAAAAACAAGCACTAAAAATATGATCCAAAATTGAAGAAAGTGAAGCTTGTGACTAAAGAGCTATTAGATGACAAAAAGCGGTTCTTCTTGCAGATAATTACTATCCCTATCATTTACTTACATTTCAAGGGCAAAGAATGGAGACATTCATCGAAAATAGTCACAATTAAGCTTTTACATCGCCAGCAGATGTCTCGTCTAGACGATCTTTCCGCCCTTTATGAGTACTACCTCTTCTGACACTGTCCAGTTCCGCTCCCTCCTCCTATTTTGAAAAGGGGTAAGAAAAAAGGGCGGTAGTTGGTTGGGAACAGTTCCTTTTGTTGATACTGATAATGAGAATACCATGAAAGATAAAATCAACCCCCCCCCCCATCACTCTGATCTCGAAAAGAAGTCGCGCAGTTATAGTTTGTTATTTATAGTGTGTTCCCCCCCCCCCCCTCTTTTCAGTTTTACTCTCAAAAACAGTATCTCTATAATTCAACCCCGTCCACACTTCAAAACAGGACCAGGTAGTAGGTACGTTGTTTTGGCTCGATCTAAAGCTAAAGAATAAGTGATGGCAGAAGCGGTAAATTGCAGAAAACGTATTGAGACACAAAGAAGAAAAGTGCAAAAGGAACGGATCAAACATTCAAAAAGGAAACATGAAGGGAGAACGCGCGTAAGATGTAGTGAAGGAAGAACGAAGCTAGTGTGTGAAAAACCGCAGTGGAAGCATGAAGAAAAATATGAAAAGGATAAATAATAATAATAATACTTTATTATCCTGGCGGAGACCAGCTGTAAGCTGTTTTTCCCAACCAGCAGAATTACAATTTTCTAGAAAGGAAAATCAGAAAAAGTATAAAAAGAAAGCATAAAGGAAGTCTGAAAAAGGCGTAACAAATGGTCCTTTAAGAAGGTGGCCGTAAAGGAAGCGTGAAAAACGCGTGAAGAAAAAACGAAACAGTGAGAAGGAAGTACTAATAAAGGAGGAAATGTAGAACAACCTTGAAAAAGAAAAGCGCAAAAAATAGCGCGATTACAGTTACGCAAAAATAATTGAAAAATGCAGATGCTGTTGTGTAAACCACGTCAATCGGTCGTTTTGTTGGCTTCGGCATCGACAGTAATGTTGGGTAACCCTGTATGTGTGAATTTCAATTTTCTTTGATGTCAGAATGTCAGAAACACAATTTCGATCATGGTATTTCAATTTGATGTCAATGTGATTTTGTTTGAGAATTATTTAACGTTGGAAATTTTGTTCAAACAATCGCCTGTATTTTGTTTATTTAATTGTAAAGGAATTACGTGTTAAAAGAAAGTTTATTTCCGGTTAATGCGATAAGAGCGCTATCGCTGCGCAGACTAATTAATTTCAGGATAAGCACGTGTCATTCCAGATATTTTTTCGCCAATAAGAAAACACAGATGTTTAAGCTAGAGGTGGTGCAATAAATCATCGAATAACCCAAGACGGAGAAAAGGAAAATGGTATCGATATAAACGGACGTCTGTTGGTCCTATTTAAATTATGTAGAAGAGAAGGAACACAAAATAAGTGTGAAAGAACGTAAACAAAGCATGAAAGTAGAGTAAAGAAGAAGTGATGTAGCATAACTTGAAACAAGGAGACGTAAAGGAAGAACGCTATTAAGATGTAGACATGGAAAAGTGTTGAAATCATAATGAAGCTGCAGAGAAAGCATAAAGAGAACGAAAGATGTACGGAAAAATGGTTAAAAAAAGATGTAAAATGCGGGGAGAGAGGTGGAGATGTGTGATGGAAAAAAATGTGAAACGGGACAGAGAAGAAAGTGCTAATGGAAAAAACTTAAAAGAAGGTGGCATGATCTAGGGAATATACATACCGTGAAACAGTCGTGACAAATATGTGAAGGAAGAAGAAGCGAAAGAGGTAAAGGAGGTATGAAGAGAGCGCAAAAGAAAATGTAAAAAGGAGGATACTTGAAGAAAATTGATTTCAGTAGAATGATGGAAGGGTAGAGAAAAGAGGCGTAGAACAAACTTGAAACAGAGGAGAAAAATAAACAAGCGACAAAGGCAAAAAGGGCAAAGATGAAACGTGCAGCATGAAGGCAGGACACTAAATGTGAAAAAGCATAGAAATAGGCGGTAAGGGAGTTAAGGAAAAATGAATGAGATGTAAAAAGAAAAAGAAGCGGACGTCACGAAGGAAACGAAAATGGGGCGTAAAAAAGTAAAGAGAGCATGACTTCCCGAAGAAGGCAAACGTGAAGGGAACAGACATGAACCAAAAAAAGCAAGGAGAAATATGTAATGGAAAAAGAGTCAAACTTTTCGAGAAATTCTCCGAAATATTGCATTTTCTCTTTGTAGGTACCTTCCTCCAACATTTTCGAGATATTCACAACTAACTTTGGCTACAAGGGTCCTGGGTTCGAATCCCAGGTAAGGCATGGCTGTTTGTGATTGTATAGTGGGTTGATTGGGAAGAGTAGCAAATTGCTAACACTCCGCCCACTATAAAATAAAGGCAATAAAAAAATAGTATATTAAGATACAAGTGTATAATCAAGTCTTTAAAGCACGCGCAACGAGTTTAAGGGCACGACGCAAAGCGGAGTGCCTTTAACGTTGCAAGTGCTTTAAAGACTAATTATACACGTGTATCTTATAGTATTTTTTATTATACCTGCAGTATAATTTAAAAATAGGGAATACAATGAAGTCATATTGACGTTATACTCGAATACATGTCTAATTAAGTGGGCTGGGTGTTCGTAATTTCACGATTGCCATGGAAATGTCACTTGACGTTTGCTTATAAAAATCATCGTCTTTGTGAATTAAACGATTTCCGTTGAAAAAGATAATACACCGCCCATTAAATCGATTGTTGTAAAATCTGAACAAACGTTGGTAGGTGTAAAATCCAACTCCAGTAAAGCCTATTATAAAGAATATGAAAAGTTGTTTCCATGGATGAATAGGAAGTTACTTACGAATACAGTCTTAAATGCATCCATAATGCTGGAATATATGAAGGAAATGTCAAAGGTATTTAAATCTTCTATATTTTGGTGCATTCATTCAAAACTTTAAAGCAATGCTGCGATTAAAAAGTGGAACAGATTTGGAAGCATACCCTAAATTACGCGCGTTTGTGACAGCTTCAACCAAAGGATAGGTACAAAAGCCAAAGAAATGTTCTGCATTTACAGAAAGCGACCTAAGAGAATTTTTTATTTCATCCAGATGATAGTTTCAAAAGTCATACTTGAAGTATCGTTACTTAGAAACTTTAAAGCACGTGTGTTTTAAAGGCGCTTTTTCGCACGTATTTGAGTGTTTAAAACGGAGATTGTGATTCAGGTATAATAAAAAAATAAGTTTTCACATCGTCTCGTTTATACGCTCTTTCCGCCCTTTGAGAGTACCCTCTTTCGACACTCCGTTCGGCAGATATTTGCACTGAGTTTTGACATCACCAGTCGATGTGCCTCGTCCAAACGTATCCCTTTCCGACACTTCATTTTCGAAATAGTCTCTTCGACTTCACCAATGAATATTCATTTTCCCTTTCTGAGTACTCTCCACCGACAAACCGTTTTCGAGAGATTAGCTGTTAAAGTTTTGACATTACCAGTGGATATATTTCGTCCAGACGGGAATTGGGACAATCGCCCTTTGTAAGAACCCTCCTCCAACAATCCGCTTTTGAGATACTAGAAATTATAACAGATTACACTAAGGGGTCGAGGAGGAGGACTATGTTTGGTAGAAATTAATTCCTGGTGTTGAGACCTTTTATTAAAGTACCATCACGAAGGATCTAACGGGGCGGTCTCGGTTCATTTGGCACAGTGTATGTTACGTTTAAATTTAAAAACGCATCTTTCCGGTAGTCAGCCCGTGTTTTAAGTCTTTGGTTTGTCATTTAAATTAAGAAGAAATGATACAGGAATAATTTCCCATTGCTGTTCAAAGTCAGTGTTTACGCAATTAGTTTCAAGTTGTAGAAGTGTTGGCGTTTTCTTCAATGTTGAAAGTTGTGTCTTCGTTAAAATAAAAGTTTGTATCCGAGCTGCCAATTCAATAATGTAGTCATGGAACCATTGTTTGTGCTTTATAAAAAAGGAAGAAAGTTTGTCTACACAGTTGTGCCTTGTATTAAATAATTATGTGAGAAGTATTTTTTCGTCGCTGTACAGGCAGGTTCGGACAAAAATTTGGATTAGGTATTATAAATTTATAACAAAATAGTGAGTACTTTTGGCATTGTGATACTATAATAAGCGTATTACAATGAAGATTTATTTCGTATGCGATCTCAGAAATTTATGTGTTAATTTAAATTCCAGTAAGAGTAAATAAAAACCAGATAGTGTGTTTTTGTTGTTCAATGAGAAATTTTCTTGTTTCGGGATCTCCGATGGTCATTTCCAGTATAACTCTAAATAATCGTGTTGTGTTATTTGAATTAGATTTTCAGAACTTCAGATTTCGATTCATTTTTTCGATTTTCCAGCGTTTCGGAATACAATTGATCCCCGAGATTCAATTTTTCTTTAATTATTAAACATAAAGTTTATTTGAAGATGGTGGGGGTTTGTTACAAGGTTTAATTTTGTGTAATTTTGGGCTAGCTAGGTAAGTGCTATTTAAGTAGTGTAATAAACTCATGCCATTGTACGCAGCAGTAATTTTTGGCGCCCAACGTGGGGCACAGCATTTATTTTTTTGTGCCCGAATCCGACACAGTAATATAAGGTGTCGCATTTATCTTAAGATGATTATTTTCCGTAATAATCGATTGCCTCGCGAATCTAAATAAATGGATCATCCTGTACATCGTAAAAAAACTCCAGCGCATTCCAAGTTCATGAAACGAACGAAATGCGTGAGGTTTTTAAAACTAGAACGTACAGAAAATTATTTTGCATCGAACCCAAAATTATCCCGTAATTCGCAAATTGTCGACGAACTACAAAACTGGGTTAGAGATGCGAAAGTAAACAAAAAGTTGTGCTTCCTAGTATTCAGGGCACTTGAAATTCGCGCAATTAAAAAACGAGTGCAACGCAAAGAAAAATGTTAAAAGGCTTTCCTTTGTCGTAAGTTTTTATGAGAAAGTCGGAGGTCTCTATCTCTCATCTGATTAGCGCATAGGGTACCCATCATCCACTTGGAACATAATAGAGCGAAACAAATTTATAATCGTCGTTTTTTAACATCATTCGAGTGCAAACAGGCAATAATTTGTTTATTAATCACTCTCAAGCTTGAATTCCTTCAACGAGCTTTACGTCACAATTTCAAAAGAGCGCCGGCCGAGATGATGTTGCGTTACAATAATTTAGAAAAGACACCGCACACCTCTGCTCTTGGCCCCAAATAGGCCGAGTTGCCGCTCTGTCATTAACTAAGCAAAGAAACGCCCAGGTTTTATACACCTTGCCGTAATCACATACGGCGGCGGCGATGTGTCAAATAATGCGTGTCAACAAATTCATTGATGCACACGAAACGTATTAAATATTTATGCCAATTAACATACATTAGTGGAGCTTTTCTTTGGGATACGCGCGCGGCGCCTTAAAGAGCCGCGCACTTTCCCCAAGTGCCAAGTTGATGGAGTTATTTAGATGAAATAATCGGCATAATATTTATTTTCGCCGAAAGATCAAAAGCACGATGTGATAACTTCATATACACATGGGCGGTCCCGGAGCCCGGACCCCGGACTCCGAATCGACCGGAGCTTATTGGTCCAGCTCTCTTCAACGCCGCGACGCCGAAGCACATGCGTAGATCAACGTATTTTTAGACGCCTTTGATATTGAAATGCTATTTCTCCAATATGTTTTCTGTATAATTGAGAGACGTAATGCGTTTTCTGGTCGCGTGTTTGTTTTATTTCCCCCGCGTCTTTTAGACCCCCGAATTCCGTCCACCCACTCGCGGATTACGCATTTCTAATCATTACGCACCTTTTCGCCGATCAACCCCTCCACCTACGAGATCACCCACCCCAACCCAAGCGAGCATTTAAATAATTCCTTTCTTTACAGTTTACAGTGTACACATATTTTCGTATTTCTTTATTTTCCCCCCTCAATATCCCGTTTTACATTTAAGTCTAAGCTTTCTCAGTGTAATGCCCGAAATCCGCTTTCTGAGTTTTGAGGGAGAATTAAGGAATAAAATATTCAAAAAATATATATACCCTTAGCTTGTAAATGAAAAGGAAAAAGAACTGTAAGCGTCGAATTTATACAGAAACGTTTCACCTTTCATTCAGCGTTTCTGAAGTCATTTATAAGGAAGTTCAGTTTAAGTTAACAAGCTTTAATTAGTATGTCTCGTCTTACCATCATAATTAATTGTAAGTAAAGAAAATTAACCTAAATTCGGGTGGTTATTTATGTGGGGCACGATACAGTAGCGTAACATGTAAGGTAGGGATCAGGGTGCACAACCCCTTTCTAGAAGGTAACGTACTTTTTTTTGTTTGTAATCAAATGATTTGATAATTGATATTATAATTAAGTTCGTACGGCTTTAATTTCTACTCAACCCCACGCTTTGTGCGTAATTTTCAGTTGTCTGTACTTGGTGCTAATTTGGGCGCCAACGCCTTTTTGTGAACGGCTGTGAAGATATTTTGGTTAGGGTTTATCTTCATGTTGAAAATGAAATTTCCGATTGCCGCCAAATTTGGGGTCAAAAATTGGAAGGGGGTGGAGGGAGATCAAAACAGACATTTTTCCCAAATAAACCAAAGGTTCAAAATGTTTCGCTGGGAGGCTAATCCACAAAGATCCTAATATTCGCGGTTCTCCTTCCAATTTTTTCCTCCACCCACAACACGAAATGTCTTAAATGTTACCTAGGTTTTTGAGTATGCCTTTTCCGATTTTGTTTTGTAGAAATCGCGGTTTTCAATTGCAACAAAAAAAAACGAATTTCAAACGCACAGAACACATTTCGCAAGAAAAAATTACTTATAATTCTAACATTCCATGAACTTCTAAATTTTGTTATCCTTAAAAAACTCCCTGCACTTAATTTGACTCAGTAGTAACCTTAATCAAGTTTCGAAAATTCCCAAGAATTAACTACACAAATTTTCATTAACACCTGACAAAATTCTTGGGAACTAAAGGAAAAATCTGACATGAAAACTCTATCCAGGTCTTTCAATGGATTCGAATAAACACAGATGATTGACAATGACAAAAATTTATTCCGAAGCACATGAAAAACAAATTAAAATAAAATCCCTGAACGAAAGAAAAGCTTGTTTAGACATATTACCCCGCACCTCGCCCCGCACGCATGTGGTCGACAATTAAAATAAAAAATATTGAACTACTTAGCTGTTTCTTAATAATCCAAACCTGGTATTACAAGGTTTGCGATACTAAACGCGCTAAAACTGAGACCAACGCTGACAGCTTCTGAACTTCACTTTGCTTTATAACACCAAAAAAATTGGCCTGAAATGACAAGTTTTCGGTGACTGTTCGGACGGTAGAAACTTTTAATAAGAAGAGAACCGTAACAAAAGGCCTCGCTGTACTCTACAACTACTTACTTTTTCGACAAAACTAGTTTCGTAACCGGACAACGCGCGTTAAACTTGTAACGCAACTTTGGTCAACTTGGTTTTGCATAAATTTATTACAAAAATGACGAACTGCGTTTTCAACAAAACAAATAGGGCTGGCTTCCTGAAATTTCGGGTAAACAAATTTACACGCCCTTCGACCGTCACGAAACTCTCGTTTTCTTGGGGTCTCCAGTATTTAAGGAAACGCCACCTCCAAAATGAAATAAACTCCTTCTTTAGAAAGTATTCACATTTTTTGCACAGTGACTAAATATCCTTCAAAATAGGCCCCTTGGACAACAGTACAATGCTGCCAGCCAAGTTTCATATGCTCCCTGGAACTCTGCAATCCGAACACTGTTCAGGAAATAAAACATTATTAAAGTCTTCTTGTCGAGATTGAAGTGACTTCAGCGCATTTTTGTGTGGCAGATCAGTATTCCATTCCTTTTGTACCCGCTTCCGATGTCCCGTTCACCTGCAATTCGCATTTTGGTGGATTTCGCTAAAAACCCTCCACAAAATAGTATTCAATTTTTGGGGAACTTCTCATAGGTCGAGCGACACGAGAAAGAAAGACCGTGATTCGAGCTCGAAGGTACTTTTGGGCGCCCAAAATCGACTTCCCCCCGAATACGCGATCCTGGCAAAAGGTGGTTTCGAGCATTCTGCTGGCTACTCCGAATTAGGTTTTCCTGCAGTTTTCTTAATTCGTAAGGTAAATACCGGAGCAGCATAGAACAACTTAAGACCTTCTGCAGAGGCACCTCTAAAAAGTATTATGTAGGTCACTCTGTAATTGGGCGCAAGCCTGTTGAGGGCACAGAACAAGTATAAATTGTGCACAACTCTCGTGCAGATAAAACGCATTTTTTTAACCGAAACAGTTTTTGTTTTGACATCACCATCAATCGCCCTTTGTGAGTACCCTCTTCTGACAATCCGTCCTTGAGGTATAAGGGAATATACCCGATCACAATAAGGGGTCGAGGAGGAGGGCTATGGTAGGTAGAAATTAATTCCTTTCGTTGAGACCTTTTATTAGAGTACCATGAAGGATAAAACTAGTTCCACCCCTCCCTCTTCCCCTCCAACCCGTACTTTGATAAGAGGACAGAAAGAAGGGCAGTAGTTGGTAGAAAACGGTTCCTTTCGTTGATTCCTTTAATTAGAATACCCCCAAGGCGCCGGCGCCGTCTCTCACTGATCTCGAGGGAAAATTATGGTTTGTACAAACCAATTTATTTCGATGAGACCTAAAGGCATGCGTACAAAATATGAGAGCAATTGGTTGTTGTATGTAAAAGTTATGCATGTTTTACTTTAAAAAACAGCTTCTCAGGATATCATTCGTGGGGGGGGGGGGGGGCTTTTAGTAAGCAAAATTTGATGGCCGTCTGGCACACCTTCAAGGTATAGGGTACCTACTGCAAAAAATTCCAGGAGTCTAGGACCATTCCCCTAGAAGTAGTTCAAAACGGTAGAAGTGGAACCGGACGGACGGACGGACAAAACGCAAACAATAGCACATATTTTTTATTCTTAAAAAATGCGCTAACAAGAGAAGGATAAAAAAATAAATAAATTTGCAAAAATGCGCTAAAAAAACTTATTGGGAGCCTGGTCGGGCCTGTAGGGTGGCTGCGGTAGGGTTGCGATGTTACGAGCCAAAACTTAGCACGTGACTAGCGATGGTGTGGTTGAGTGCATTGTCATAATTCAATGTTGGTGATTTCTGATCGAACTCCGCGGACACCACCTCCAACAAAAGAACGCATCCAACAATCTGCTAGAAAACGGTTTTTGGGGTATCAAGGGCGTTCTTCTAATAAATGTAGATGTCTGTGGTAAAACTTTACAGCATCTTCGCAAAGCCGTTGACGATAAACGTCCTTCTCAGACCAATCGGGAAACGTTTCTTCTGCAAGATAGTGCAACTGTGACAAAATCAAGCCAATTCTGCAAGAATGTTATGGCAGATCACATTGAAAAATAAAATAATCAAAACAATCGTATGTTTTGTGTTTCATGCAGAGGTAGATTTCGTTTCTAGTATCATTCGTATTTTCATAAGATTCATTATTTGGCCAGCCACGTTTCTGGTCATATGCGTTAATTTAATTACCTACCTTTCTATTACTTATATCGCAATCCGCAACCCATTTATTAATGGAGTTTGAATTAATTTGACTTTAGTCTGATATTGGTATTGTAATTTTTTGTATATTTGTGTGTAGGTAACGAGCATTGGGGTGGTCGTATTAAAGAAGTACCATCGACCGGCATTATGACTCAATGGTAGAGCTTTGAGTTATAAATCCGGAGGTCGGGTGTTCGAACCTGGGTTGAGGTGCATTTTTCATCTGTGGCAGAGATGGAAATTACCTTAGACCAGTTTCGAGCATTCTGCCGGCTACTCCGAATTAGGTTTTCCTGCAGTTTTCCTAATTCGTAAGATAAATACCGGAGTAGTATAGAACAACCTAAGACCTTCTGCAGAGGCACCTCTAAAAAGCATTATGCGGGTCACTGTGTAATTGGGCGCAAGCCTGTTGAGGGCCCAGAACAAGAGAGGGATAATAAATAAATAAATTGTTCTGGATAAAACAGATGCCAACACTCGTTTTCGAGTTGAAATGGTTATCGGCCAGTTAGCTGGAACTGATCTAACACTTGATTATCTGAAATACCAGGCTGCTTTTGTCGTTTTATCTTCGCCATTGTCGTGGTGAACTGCTCTACAATTGATTACCTCAGCACAGAAGTTGCGGAAGGATCATTAACTGTCAAGTTTCTTGTCATTTATCATTGTCTTTGTCGAAAAATGATGAAGTTATAGTTTGTAAATAACGGCGGGCCTAAGAAATCGCATTTAATGTCACCTGGATCCGAAGTGCAAATTTATCTATTGTTTTATGTAGTGGGTGACTATGAAGCCGAGGAGCTGAAGAAACTAAAGAAAAATGGTGGTAGTTTTAAGCGTGCCTCGTTCGGGAGTAGTTGGGCCGACGGAAATCGTCAAAGAAAGAGAAGGTGAAGAATTCGCAGAAGCATAGAGAACCAAAAAGGCCGAAGAAGCGTAAAGAAATCAAAGCCATCAAAAAGATAGACGTCGGATACTATGGAATTCAAACGATTTGAAGATAATGAAAAAATTGGAGACGAGATATAACTGCAACGGGATCACGGAGTGGAGATTGTATGGGTTCCTGCTGTTATTGAAGATTGGCCACGGGTTAAACTAAAGTTTTGCAAAGAAAAGGAAGTTTCCTGCCTTTTTTTGAAGGTGTTATATCAAGATCACAGAAACTTCTTGCGCATTTTGAACTCCTTCAAAAATTGGTGCATCAGGAACGAGGAATCGCCAAGAGTATATAATTTTTTGTTCAAAATTGATGTTGCAGGCTCCAGTCCAGTCTAGTCCAGGTACGTGTAGGAATAATTTTCTTGCTCGATTAGGTTGATAGTATCTAGACTCGATTCTAGCCCAATAAAAGGTATACAAAGATTACGAGCTCCCCGGGTTTTGTTATCCCCTTTTCCGTAACAAATGGTTTCCCATTTAGAACTGCGTTAAATAATGAAGTAGTAAAAAGTATATCGCGTCACGGCCGCTTGGCTTTTGTAATTGAATCCCGTTTCACATGTACACGATCCGCGCGCAACCACGAAAATTATTTCAATTACGCCCATTTTGAAATAAATTGTAAGTGGGCGCGCGCGAACGTCTCCAAAGCAACTAATTTCTCCGGTTTCATCTGGAGACCTTTTCAATTCTCATCAAGCCGTCACATTTACATTTTAAACAGAGATGAGACTTCTTTTTTTGGTACCGCGCGCTCTCGTTAAATGCAAATGGACGCCCGTCGTAATCAAACTACGAACGATGGAGAAAGACGTACTATACGACGCTTGGCGTAAGAAAAACAAAGCGGGCAAATCAATGGAGCCAGAAATGAGTTTAGCTTCTTAAAAAATGCTAGCAGAGAAACGGAATTTAAAATTACGTTCATTTTCGTTTTCTGTGTGTTCGCGCAATTTAAGATGAATTTCAGGCAGTTTCATTTCGAAATAAAATTCTTAACTGTAATTCGGTTTACATTTTAAGACGCGAATTTATTTATGATAGTCTTGACCCTTAAAGTATACGGAAGGAAGAAAGAGATTGGCGAAGGTAAACACTGAGGGAAAGTGACCGCATCCTTGACCAGAGAAATCCTGGATCAAGTGTCCGGCCCATTATCCTGATTGCTGCTCCTTACGCTTCGTCTCTTTAATCCATTTATGGCTTCTTGAATACATTCTTCGACGCCCTTTTACGTCGTATTTTCCCCCAACAACGTTTTCGTTAGGTTGCCCCAAATGTATGTTTACCTGATGCGAGCTTTTCCGCACGCAATTCTGTGTGGATCGCACTAATTCACAATCCAGACGTAATCCCGATTAAATCTGCCTACATGAGCGCGCCTCGTCAGCAGTTGGGGTGACCCCAAATCTTCCCCCGCGTAATCTGCAATCCTGTAAGTCCACAAGATATGAATTAAAAAATGAATAAATTCGCAATCGAACGCTGCAGGTAATTAAATAAGTAATTCCCCGTATAGGTTGACAACTGTAATTGTATAGGGTAAGTATGTTAATTTATGGGGGCATGTAGTTTGCATCCATATCGTTCTCCATCACGCTCGTTGAAAGAGGACATATGACAATTTCGTAGCGTATCGTAGATTCATCCACTCATTCCGCTAAAAGCTCGTCATGCAACCTTTGTTATCGTAAGGACAAACCATTGTTCGACACAATACCCCGTGTTTTATACACCCCTGTTGACATAAGGTTACTGTGCATTATGTAGCACCCTGGTCAGTCAATTTTTATTTACAGATATACGCCCAGTTGTATTGAAATACAATTCTCCTCTATTATCTAAAAAAATACAGTTTTGCAACCCCTTCAAATGCTACTATGAATATTTTAGAGGCTAATAGTATCTGCTTTCGTTTCACCGCTACAAAGCTCCATTAACATTTTGTAACAGTGAGAGATATAGTGCAGATTAAATGACGGCAAAATTACCCCTTTTTGTGACTAACAAAAATCTTTCAAAATAACTGAGGTATTCTCTTTTTGAAGATAAAAAATTGGCAATTTCAGAATTACCCTTATATTCTCCTTAGTTAAGAGATATATAGATATAGGTAGAATTTATTACAAGTTTCTTGATAATCATTCTTGAATATGTAGTTTTCAGAATAAGTATAGTCATTTTAATCTCAATTGATAGCATATTAAATTCTCTTTCCAAACATTTAATACTAAAGAGATTTTTAAAAAATTCAATATTGGGTCAAAAAGATTCAAAATTTTTCATAAAATTTAAAAAAAATTTGTATATTTTTTAAATCATTTGAACCTTGCTTAAATTATTATTTTTTAAAATCTTTTTTAATTTTTTTGAATCACTTTTTAATATCATCTCCAGTATGTTATAGAATTTAATATGCTATCTTTTAAGATTAAAATATACAGGGTGTCCTATTTAAAAAATGAGGTTAGGTCCAGTAACTTTTTTATCCTGTACGTATTTGGAAAACGGCATATTAGGGTCATTCGGAAATCGACAACTTTTTGATTTTCCCTCGTATCTCTTAAGCGAGTAAATATTTTCAAGTTTTAATCGTGCCATTTTAAGTTTGGTTCAACAGGAGATATGGTAAAACAGATACAGAACAATGTTTATTACAAAGAATTCTGACTGTAAGTAATGCCGTTTTCAGAAGTATATTCAGGTAAAAAAACTTTGTCGAAACTAACCTCACTTTTTAAATGGAACACCTTGTATATTTTAATCTAAAAAGATAGCGCATTAAATTCTTTTAAAAAATAATACACGCCAAGGATATTAAAAAAAATGTAGGTGATTCAAATTCAAAAAAGACCCAAAAACATTTAAAACAATATTTTTTTAATTAAAAAAGGTTCAAAAAATTAATCAATTTTAAAAAGGTTTTTAAATGTTGTTTTGAATCAATATTGATTTTTTTATTGTTATATTTTTGAAAACACAATTGAATGTGCTATATTTTCTAGATTAAAATATTTAGTGTTCCATTAAAAAAAATGAGGCCAAGTCCGATAAGTTTTTGCCTGAATTCGTATACTTATTGTGACAACGGTAGATTAAGCAACAATCATTATAAAGAAACTTTTCTAATAAACATTTTTCTGGTATGTTTTTTTTAACTAAGAAAGTCATTCTGAAATGGACAACTTTTTGGTTGTCCTCCGTATCACAAGCGAGCGAATATTTTCACAAATTTTGATTTTACCATTTTAAGTTTGACCCAAAAAAAACCACATAACGCCTATATTATCTACTTTTTTGATAGCACTAACAATTACGGAGATACAAGTGTGGAAAATGGGGCACCCTGTGCATAAATAAACCGGGTGATGCAGCAGACCGAAACCGAGGCAAACACAAACATTTTTCTTGATTAAACTAAGGATTCAACATTGGCGAATCCTCCCAAAATTAGGGAGATGAAATTAACAGTTTTTCCTTTTTTTGTCAACCTCTTCCAATTTCGTAAAAATGTTTATAAAAATATTTTTGATTAATTGGTAATACGTTAGTGTTATTGCTATAAAAAAATAATATATGCGTAATGTGCTCTTTTTGGGTCATACTTGATGAATAATATGTCGTTTCCAGAATAAGTACAGTCAGCTAAAAAAAACACCCACCATATTTTAATCTAAAAAAAATATAACACACCGAGGATGATATTAAAAAGATTTAAGGATTCAGAAAGATTAAAAAAAGGCTCAACTCATTCAAAAAAGTTAAGAAAGATTTTAAAATTTTCTTAATGTTTGAGAACAGAATTTAATATGCTACTTTTTAAATTAAAATATTTAGGGTGTTCCATTTTAAAAAATATCTCTTAACTAAGAAAATATAGGATCAAAATTGAAATTGACAACTTTTCGATTTTTCCTCGAGCGAATATTTTCCAAAGTGTTGATTTTACTATTTTAAGTTTGACCCAAACAGAGACCCGAGTATTCTGAAGCATCCTGCATATCAACTATGCCAAGTGGACGTTTTGTTTGGTTTCAGCACCTAAAATAACAATGGGTTACCCTGTATGTGTTGAATTTCATTTATTTTTTACGTTAAATTGTTGATCGATAATTCCGATTGTACACAATTTCGATCGTATTCGATCGTATGGTTTCGATGATATGAACAACTCTAATTTTTTTTTAATAATCGCTTGTGTTTTGTTTCTTTAATTGTAAAGAAATTGCGTATTAAAAGATTAAGTTTTTGTAAGTCTTTTGTAAAAGTATTATCACCGGTCATTGCAATAAGAGTGTTATCGCTGCGTAGGCGCAGACTAATTTTAATATTAGCACGTGTCATCGCAAATATTTTTCGCCGATAAGAACGGGAAACGGAAAATGAGAAAGAGAGTGTTTTTAAATACGAGGTGTGTCCGGAAAGAATCGAGATTGATTTTTCCCTGGATAGAAGAGGGCGCGCAGATCAGTATAGTTTACAGGGAGTAGTTGTGCCAGTGAAGCGGGTGAATCAGCGGCGGTTGACTCCGAAACGTTGAAGTGAGGAAATCGAGGTTTTTGTGACTCTTATTTGAAACTGTCGTAGAAAACGTAGAAAAGTGAAAATGCAGCGACCTTTGGAGCAGCGTTAGAGCTTTTGCACACGAACGATCAATCCGCCGAACGATCGTCAAAAAAATCGGAATAAACTATCTAACGTAGATTCAAATACAATTTAATACACCCATGGTGCACGATACTCTGCCGATCGACCGTCTGTCACAGTTCCACAGTTTTAAACACTGCATTTGCCATCTATTCCATGTAATTTACCATCTTGCATTTAGTGAAGGTTTTTATTTCATCAACCATGAGTCACCGGTTGTACAGGGTGTTCTATTAATAAAGATCACACGTCAATCTATGGAACCGTCAATTGCACAGCTTAAGGAGAAAAATTTTGTGAACAAAAGGGGACAAGAGAAATCGCTGGAAATTATTTTCAAATTTCTACGTTCGCCCTAGAGTGCTATTCATGATTAAAAAGAATTTTTTTTTCAAAATATACCCAACAAACATGCATGAAAAATACATGCACATATTGCACTAGCTCATAAAATATGAAGGGTGGAGGAAGGGGAACATCTCTTTAAGGATTTGAATTGAATGTAACTTGAGTTATTTTCACACAATTGGTCTTATTGGAGAAGGAGCTATCTTCGTGTAATCAGATTTAATATTGATAGCGTCTTTTTAGTAAATGTGATGAGTGGTAGAGGGCGCGGTTTGACATTGACATAAACTTTGCACGTTTTTTGAAAATTTCAAATCGAACGACATCGTTATTATATGATATCAAATAAAATGAAAAAGTGAAAATATCAGTGAAAATCGCATTTTCATTGAATTCGTATTTAGCCGCCCAAATATCCCATTTCGCAGAATTTTTTCGCACCCTCGTTTAGGGGTACTCCTTCCTGCAATGCAAATAATCCTGGTATGGTCAAAATGTACATGTAATTCAAACAGTCAGTTCCCCTCGGTATTTTACACTGTTTCATTCTATGTAACATTATTTCAGTTTTTGTTAAAGACCCATTTGCTGGATATGAATAACCTTAACTTGATAATGCAGACGCGTGTCTCTAGTCTAGCGACTATTACATCGCACAAAGCTTTTGAAAATGTACCATTTGAAAGTCCTGTTTCTTTTTAAAGTGCACGTTTCACTTCCTAGCAGCTATAGTACAAAATTACAAATAATAAACATTTTCGCGTGTTACTATTTATATGAAAAAAAGCATTTTCTAAGATATATACAGCCGAGTGCCATTCTTATTTGGCCACCCGGTACAATCAGCAAAAATATTTATCTTTCACATACATGGGTTGCCAGAATTTGCTTGAATTCTCTTTGTTATACTTATGATCTTACAAGTATCCCAACTTTCTCGAAGATTCTCGATTCAGTTCCTGCGGCTCCTGTTTAGTGAATAGTAAAGGTAAACTCATAATTAGGTGGTGAGGTGCGTCCAACCGTACACGAACCTTAAAATGGAACTCACAAACTTCTCAAAATGATCACGTTGCAATTTGATAAATTTGAGGTAATTGCAATTACTGCTCTCAAAGAAGACTCCAATCCCCCCTTAACGTTGTATGTGCAAAACTGTAAACCGTTGATTGTTTACGTAGCGCACAGGCTTCCACATGTTGGTTTTTCATGCGCGTTCGTTCAATTACGAATTTTTTTTAATGGAAAAGCCCTCTCGCCGTTCTCTTCGAGCATAAAAAAACTCGCCCGATTTGCAGCGAAAATTGGGGAGCGAAAGCGCCCCGCAATAATGAGAATATCAGCGGTGCGCGCGTCTCGGGATTAGGGAATTGCGATTAAAAATTTAGCGAAGGAAATGGCGTCGCGAATTAAGGGCGCGAAATATAATATTCGCATGCCAGCTTCAAATTAAGTTTAGAGAAAAGGTATGCAACGCGACTAAATTGATGAGTCACTTGCAAAATAGAAGCAAGAGTAAAACGGCGGGGGTAACGGTAAGGGCGGCGAGATCAAAGGAAGCCGCCCTCCAAATCAGATCAGCTCGGGGGTGGGCGCCATTACAACAACATCTCAATGCTCATTTAAACATTTTAGTCCCGTTATAATATCATCATGCACTCGTTTCAATATATAAGCCGAAAATTCGATCCCTTAACTTATGGTGATGACACGTTTCCAGATTCTAAAATTGGCTGGGACTCTAACGAAAGAATTTTTGTTCAATTTGTAATTATTATTATAATATAAAGAGAGCATCAGTGAATGAGGCGAGTGGGTGGCCCCCGTTATTTAGGAACCCCGTGCGTCTCGACGCTGATGTTGCTGCAGGCGGCTCAGCTCAAAGGCTTTATAAATAACATAACACAATCTACCAGCGACGCATCTGTGGAAATTTTATTAGTCAACGAAGACGCGTCCTCGTCGCTCCATTCTACGAAAAGCATCCTCGGAGATGGACTCCCTTAAATGGAGAAGTGCGGGCGTTATGGATGCATTTTAAATAATTTCGAGAATTGATGGCCCCCTCTCGCAAAATTAGAACTTTTACGCTGCAAAATAATGTCAATGACCCGCTATTAAAAATACAAATAGCCGCTTGCTTCCGTCACATAAAAAAATCATCTTAAATTTTGTTTCGGTTTTAATGTGGAAAATGTTATTTCCGTCGAGATTCTTGATGGCTCTTCCTCTTCAATGGAAGCGCAACGTTTTTATTTAGATGGAATTATTAAGTACTATTCTCACAATTTCTGAATAGTATTAATTAACAAATCTGAAGACCGTGTTATATTCCATGTCTAATTTGTCTCGGCTAAAAGGCTCTTTATTATAATAATGGCGGTGTGAAATTTGAACAGACAGTTTGTCTACTAACGGTTATAACAATAAATAATAATCCGCCGACTTTATTAAATAAAGGCGATGTTGAGTAATTCGGCTCGGACTCGTTCGACAATATTTCGAATCGGAATTCGCAATTAATGGTTTATTATCTATCATAAAAATAATGAAGTCGTTACTGTAATGAGGAAGTAGATTGTTTGCCAAGTTTGTGTTGGCGACACTTCTCTTTTGACCAACTTGTTTGCGGATCCCGAATCGAAAGAAGGTCGAACCCAAATAAAAAAAATTTATGAAAAATGAACTGCCGAGGACAAGAATATTTTATTTGGGAATTGCTCTTCCGGAAAACCTTTTTACGGCACATGATACTACGCTACACATTCACAAAAATCCATCGACTACACCAAGTCAGTTGGAAAACTTGAGAGATGAAAAATGTGAAACGCGGGAAACTCGCCAATTAAATGAATTTTGGGCAATTGACACGCCACCAGCTTGGGCGGATTTGTACATGACATGCTTTTTTATCGTCTGTGCTGTCTGTTGAACATTAAATTTTGGGGGAAGCTAGGAATGAACTCTCGATTTAAGGTGTTTGTAGTTACTCTTAAATTGTGTCACGTGTGTTCACGAAGCCAGTAAATTTAGAGTCTTGTGTAATTTGGGCAAGCCGATGGTGTGATTTAAAAAATTGTTTGTGAAATTTTATTTGTAAATCTAGTTTTTGTAGCCTTTTGAGGGCATTTTTAGTGGGGTGGAAGTGGAAGAATTCTGTTGAATAGCCTCTAACACAAGCGTTGTTTATAGACCTTAAAAATAGTTCTTATGAACCTTGAAGTCTTTACAGGCCCAAGCAAACTTTAAGATCCTTTAAGAACCTTAAAGATGCGTTATTGGAATTTAAGAGCCTTCAGAGATCATCAAATGTTTTCTCTCAAACGGTATTTTACGGCTTTTTAGTTGTCTTTAAACCCTCTTAACAGAGAATCTTAGGACCCTTCACATGATCTCCAACCGCTTTTAAGGGCTTTCACTATCCTCCAACAGTTTACAAAACATGTTTAAAAGGATTTAGAGCCTTCCAATGAACTAACAATAAATTTATAACAGTCTTGAAATGGATTAATTTATAACAGTAATTATTATTTATCACTCACCGTTTTGAACTAAATCGAAACACAGCTCGATTTGCCTATCTAGCAAACAATAATCTTACTAGAATGTTCTCGAACGCTCCCAAATATTCTGGAATGTTCTCGAACGAACATATTTCCCGGAAAGAATGCGTCACATCCGCTCTCGTATCTTAGAGCCGATGACTATTTTTTGAGTTTTTAAGATCTGACACTTTAAGAGCATTTCAGACCTTTTAAGCATCCGTAAAAGTCATCAATAATCTCAAAGTCTCCAATAACCTATTAGATTGTTTTAAAATGTTTAATAATCTTTAATAATCCTAATCCTATAAAGCTTTTAAGACCCTTTACGAGCCTTAAGGTTCTCTAAGAGTATTTAAGGACCCTTAAGTCCTAACAGTTTTAAAAAAAGTTCGAAGTCTTGAAATGTTTACGGCCTTCATAAAAGATCTCAAAAAGGATTTATTGGTTTCTAAAAGTCGCAAATAGTTTCCAAGAGGCTTAATGAGTTTTTAACGCCTTTTTAGGTGTCACCAACAGTATCTAAGGGCTTCCACAACACAATCATCAGAGGGGTGAAATTTCGATTCCATGAAGAGAGGTTAAATGTTCAACATCGGGAAACCTACACAATGAGAATTTTTTCCGGTCGGGCAGGGCGGCAGTGAGAGGCAAGGGAGGATGCAAAGATGCAAGGTCGTTTTTCGGTACACTGGCCAGATTGAAAAATTCGTAGCGCCCGAAGGCTGAGAGATATGAAAAAAGGTTTTCTCCTTAAGGCGAGTAACTTTAGCGCGTTTTCCATGAATTCATCAGTACTTCGCGCAAGGTCATATAACGGACTATTTATACAAATAAAAGAATATAAGTGAAGGCATATTACTGTAACTAATAAAGGAGATGTTTAAATATGCGATATGTTTGCATTTACTAAAAGAATCTTTGGTTGAATTTCAAAAATATCTCCATAAATAAGAAACTTGACATTGCACAATTTGCGCACGGGACAAGTCTTTTGTAATTTTCGAGAAAAAGTTCCTTTGGATGGTAGCAGGGGTTTTTCGCATTCTCCTGTAATGTAAAAAAAACTGAACAACATTGAATAAATACCAAAAGGCTGTCTATCAAAGAAATGCACAGAATAGCTGGGCGAGGGCCGAGGGGGGGAGAGTCTCGTAAAGCGTAAGCGATACAAAGTTGCTTATGAGCGTAAAATTGTTCGCCGATTAATTTTGGACTTTTACGTCACTCGGCAGAGAAAAAAATTACAAAATCGGCGATACTAAATACTCGGTATTTCATACGGAAATTAATTTTGAATTTTTACCTTGAAGTTTACAATGTAATTCTTATGGCAATTCCATGGCCGTTAAGGGTTAAAATAATCTCAAGCAAGCTATGGAATTATTGCCATAAGAAATTAAGAGCGATTCAAAAAATTCAGCGTCATAGTTGGCAGTGATAGTTTATCGTGAACGGATCTGTCAATTTATTTCGAGTTGTGAATTAATTTTATATATAAATCAATCATTACCAACTACGTATGTAATTTTTTGAGTCGCTCAATACATTGTAAACTTCAAGGCAAACATTCAAAGTAGATTCTCAAATGATGTTTGATAGGTTTTGCAATTTTAACATTCGAAATGTTTATGTTTTCGTATATTGGTACAAAGTTACGTGTTTCGTTCAAGGCAAAAAACAACGGTGTCTCATCGAGTGACAATATTGTACCGTACTCGGCCGGAATCGATAGGTTAAGGAACAGTTGCGAAAACTGTCGAAACGGTACTTTAATAGTGCTCAGTTGTTTTGCTAATGCCAATCTAAAACTCTTGCACATCTCCTTTGATAGTATTACGAGTATGTTATTATTCAGAAAGTCAACGTTTGCAACACGAGCGCGAGCGAGTGGAGTAAGTGGTCCGAATGAATAAAAGTTATTGGTGTGTTATATAATCAGCATAAAATTCTGCATAATTTTGCCCATTTATACGGTTTTGCCCATTTATACGGTTTACTAGATCCGAATAGTGAAATGAAAAAAAAACAGTATAGTATAATATTCATGTGTCTTATCTTGTGCATATTTTAAAGAATAACGAGCGAAATACGAGCGTTGGCCCGTCGGTCCGTGTGAGGGACGAGAAATCGGCACTTGAAAGTCGTATAAACCTCGTGATAGATGTAGGTCCCCCATTAAATAAATAAAAATAAATAAATAATGTTCTTTATTCCCTTTAATACAAAAAAAGTTTATAAATTTCATACTACTTAAGGAACAAAAACAAAACACATTGGCTTGATGTCAAACCTCCCTTTTTGGTTAAGCTGGTAGAGCAAAATCTTTATTTACTCACCAATTTAATCGAGTAAATTGCAAACCTTGATGCTCAGGAATTAAATTTTTTGCTCTTCCCGTATTACTCTCATTTTGGTTAAGTTGGTAAAGCAAAATATTCATTTATTCAATAATTCACGTCATGTTATCAATTTTGCAGCATTCAGATGCTAAAAACCTGCAGTGTCTGATACTGCGAGATTTAAAAATTATAATTCTATGCACTTAGGTGCTACGGATTCTAACCTACCCCATCTCAGCGTTATGATTTCCTTTTGTTTTTAAAGCATTCCCATTTTCTCAAAAGGCGCGAGTGCCCAATACTGCCACAGAAATCGTCACAAACGACGTAGATGCAGCTTTGAAAAGGGCAGGGCAGACGTTTAACCTTGCCCTAAAATTATAAGGAGTCTCACGTAAAAACCACAAAATTATACCCCCCGATGTCGTTTAGCTCACACATGGATCGATTTATCCACCCATAAAACACACTATGTACTTGTGAGAATTTCTTCTTGGCGAGGGGTAATAAAATGTTTGTTAAAAGACGGAACGTACGCATCCGCCTCTCCAAATTGAATTTATACCGAAAGGTAAAACATCAATAAACTCATGTTAAAAAGAATGAGTGATTAAACATTGCGAGGGGGGTCCAAAAGGGAAAGCAATTCGCGCAATGTGTAATATCGAGCATCGTATTTGAATTCCTGGAAGTCAGAACTATTCGGGCGGGGCGATCGTCCGGAATTTCATTAGCTCCGGCGACCGGAAGGGCATCTCGTTTCCATCCTCTCCTCTTCTTGGACCCAGCGTCCGAACCGAATCATTCGAGTGTATTGTAATTAGTTGACTTATTAAAATTTTCCTCAAAGTGGGAATTCGTTATATTGGAAATTTTTTTTATCGGGTGCGCGGATCCGTCTTGTTATACGCCAACATAATGCAGATGCGGTTGTCTAATTAAAAAAAAAGAGAGAAAAAAATAAGTGGAAAAAAACCGAGCATTGGTTGAAAAAGAATGATAACTGACGCGTTCATTTATGCACTAATTTTCAAGCGGGAAAAAATGAAGCCATGATTTACAAACAAAGGCGCCATGTGCAACTCTAATTAGGACCGTGGTGATGTCGAGGGTTGTTCGATGCGTGTCCCGCTATACATTAAAAAACTTCAGTCTTCAGCTCGAGCGCTGAAGATTTCTTCATCGCCGAACTGAATTCAACAAATATATATCTCCCCCTTAACGCGCACTTGTCGCGGTAGTAATTTACATTTTTGCTCTACAAGTACCGCGTTCACTTACACATAATCGCCTTAATTGACTGAAACGCCATTTTTGCCGTGTTTCATTTTATACAACCCGCGGTAAACTAATTCCATTTACGCATTACCCCAGATAAATACCGATTGGGCCGTGAAATTTGAGGCGATAATAAAATTATGATCTTCAAATGATTGCATTTCAAACAAAGACGAATTGTAATTTCCGCATTTTCTTTGTTCTCGATGAGTTTTTTCAGTTCATATTCCATAAATCTCGCAAATTAAAAGCGAAACACTCCAAACAAATTACAACTGCGTTGGCTTTTACTAGTAGCGAATTGAGATTAAGGTTTAGTTCTTTTGATAGGGATCGACTTGTAAAAGTACAGAGGCGACTGAAATTCAACGAAATGTAATGATCGCAATTTTACGGTTTGCGTTTGCGAGGTTTAAAATAACGATACAGTTTTAGAGCGCGAACAAAACGCTCGACTGTTGCAAATTTCAAAATTGATTTCATTCGAGTGAAAATTTCTGTTGGAAATTCGATTTTAAATGAAATTACGCACTAAACAATTCGATTGATACAATTTATGATTCCCTAATCTTAAGGGTTTTGAGCCATTCAACACAGGGCTAAGAAAAATGTTAAGTATTAGTTTTAGATGTAAAGTAATGGAAAGAAATCACTTTGATTGCTATATACCAAATAAACCAATAAACCAAATAAACAATGTCTAAATTTCAAAAACTGAGGAAATTACTGCGAGAATAGAATTTCTGCTGTAAGTTATCACAAGATACGAAGAATCTCATACGATTTTCAGTAGGAGAATTTCTTGCTACTCGACTCGCAATCGGAAACCAGACTTTTAATCCGGCTCATATTCAATCCTTGAAATCGCAGAAATCTATTGGCGAAGGTTTGAAATCGCTGTCTCGAGTTAGAGCTTGGACGAACCGTTCAAAATTTCGACCTATCAGACACATAATCGTATCAGTTTGTCCATCTGTTTGTTTGGCGCATGGAAACCTAACTTTTTTTATCTGTAGAGCGATTTTTATGGAGTTGTCAGACCTTAATAATAGAGGTAAATAGAAAGCGCATAAAACTCGACTGCATGGTGGTGATAGAGGCTATTTATTATCAATGAATCATTGTCATAGAGGATAGATACCCCGTGCACCCGTGTACGAAAAAGTTGTTCAGTTTTTTAATTCCCAAATCTTTTACTTCGAAAATTTTTGCTTTATATTAATAGTTTTCCCACAAATTGCATAATACCACTTTCCACCGCTATTCAACCCCCGAGATTTCGCCCTCGGAAAAATTCAGCTGTTTTTTCCCGATTTCGAATCACTTTACCTGCATAAAAAACCCGGTTTGGATCATGAACTAATTTTTTTGGTTAAAAGTTCTGGACACTTATCCGCTCGACCCGGATGGCAAAAATTCCGCTGACACTTGTCCGGACGGCAGATGTATATTGATGAGAAGGCAAAATCCGTTCCGGTTCGATTCCGTCCGGACAACTGTGCATCCAGCTTCGTGGTCCATGGGAAACTGTCAACAGTTAGCAACTAGTTTTCGACTTATAACGCAGCTTTTCACCTTAGACTTGCCATGCCTAATGTTTTTTGTTCAGGAAAGACTTGATTATCCTTTCTCAAAAGCCCGGATCGGACCGAAAGAACCGAAAAAGAACCGAAAGCCGGACCGAAACCGGTATTTTTTTCAGGACCGAAAACCGTAACCGTTATTCCTTCAGAAATGGAAACTTACTGAGAACCGGAACCCCTATTATTTTTTTCGGTTCTTTTCGGGTTTTGACGATTCGTAAAAGGTTATTAATTATTATTATTATATTACGAAAAACACGTCCTGAAAATTGATAAAATATTACTCTATGATCTAAGTAAGTTTTTAATAAGGTGTCGAATTTGAAGGCAGTACGGATTATGAATTTTTTGAATGCCATACTTTCTAAAAGACTAGAACCGAAAAGAACCGTTATGGGCCGAAAAAAATGCGCAGAACCAAACCATTATTTTTTATAACCGGAACCATACCGGAACCGGTATAAATATTTTCGCGTAAATATAAACAGAACCGGAACCGATATTCCATTTGGGTCCGTGTCCTGGCTCAAAAGCAAGTGTCGTGGAAGTTTCCTGTAAAGAGTAATCGATCCCTCCTCTGTTGGTAGGCATTAGAAGCCTGGGGGTATTCCTGTATATATTGTCCTGCCCCCCCCCCAGGAAAGAGAGTTTTGATACTCGAAATTTGTAAGAGCTGAACGTTTTTAGGGAGGACGTAGAACCGGGGGGCCATCACCACGAAAAAGAGAGATTTTATGACTCAAAATCAAGCGTCATGGAAATTTACTGTAAAAGGTAATCGATTCCTCCTGTTGCTGGTGGGTATTCCAATACACCCATTCCCCCCGCCACCCCTCCCATTGTAACAACTGAATGTTGTGAGAGAGGACGTAACAGATACCCTTCAGGATAGAGAGATTTGATGACTTTCTCAACAAGTGTCATGAAATTTTTCTATAAAAGGTAGTCAATTTCTCCTGTGCTGGTGGGTATTTTCCATACCTTCCGGTCCAGCCCTTCCTCACAACGTTCAGCTCTTTCATGCCCAGAAATGTGTAAGACCTGAAGGTTGTTAGGGGAGTTGTCGGGGAGTCTAAGGGATATGGAATCCCCCCCCCCCCCGGAAAGATATTTGATGACTCTTTCTCTAACGCAATTGTCAAGGATGTTTTCTGTAAAAAGTGATCGATTCCTCCTGTGCCCGTGGATGGTAGTGGACTGGGGGGTTTTTCAAACTCCCCGGTCCTACGTCATCTCTGAGAACATTCAGCTCTTCCATACCAGAAAATTGTAAGAGCTGTACGTTGTTAGGGGGAACGCAACACCGGGGGATATCGAATACCCCCCCCCCCCAGGAAAGAGAGATTTGATGACTTTCTCAAACGGAAGTGTTCTGTAAAAGGTAATAGCTTCCTTCTGTAATAGGGGCGGGCTCAGGCAGGGCAGTTTGGGGTGGTACAGCTTGCGGGGTCAGGAGTGTGCACATTGGCCATAGATGTTGGTGCGACGCTTGCAGATGGTACTGGAGCCATGGCTTCCCCACTTGTCTCGGCACCAATCGATGGAATACCTCCCAGGAAAGAGGGATTTGATTGCTCTTTACTAAAAAGTTTTATGTAAAAGGTAATCCGTTCCTAGTAGGTATTCTACATTCTCCCTACAAACGTTCGGGGGGCTTGAGCTCTTCCATACCCGACATTTGTAGGAGGTGAACATTGTTAGGGACGACGTAACACTTGGGGGTATTGGAACTTTTAACAGTCCAATCGAAGTGTAAGGCCGAAAGAGCCTATGAAAAAGGAGAAATAGGAAAGAGGGGAAGATATTTGCCATTTTTGTTATCTTAAACACTTGGAGACCCCGAAGAGGCAACCGGCACTCCTCAACGTCCTTTTATTCCTTCCTTTTTTACACAAAGAAATTGAGGTAACGTTTGTGTGCTCAATTTTCCGTCGTCTGTCTGTCTGTAGTCTGTCTGTTCCGTCGAGATCTTGGCTCCTGAGCCACCTAAAAACTTCGGGTTTTCGCTAATTAATAGCTGCTAATTGCTATGGTCTACTCATCATTAACAGTTGTGTTTACGCAGCAACACCCCCACGAGTGGGTTTTGAAACATTTTTTACCGCCCCCCTATCAGTAAGGGAGGCAGGTATTGCATTGGATTAAAAAATGACCCCCCACTTTTTTGACAGAAATACACGCTTTGAGGCACCAGTAATCCGAATCAAACAAAATCTCGATGATGTTGATCTGTCGGTCCGTCTGTACTCTCATTTCCGACTAAACGGTTGACATAAAAGGAAGAGCTGAAAAGCTTTTGGACAGAATAGCGCTTACGCAAATGTGTCAAACTCTTATTTCCGGCTAAACGGCGCAAATTTTTTACACTGCCTTGGTTGCAGAGACATATTTTATTATCGCAGGCAATAACACATATAGAATGTGGCCCTATACGTTGTACATACTTATACTCTGAAATAAATGACTAAAATGTTTATACAACAACAGAAACATTCGAGCACCCTGATGTTAGCTGACGTGTTTCGAAGCTGCGAAGTTGCTTTTACACTATTGGTTGATAGCCTAACTACCTAACAACATAAGAAAGCAAAATGTTTTAAAGTGGGTGTAGGTAACACAACTGTAAATGATGAGTAACGGGCAAATATAGACCATAGCAATTAGCAGTTATCAATTAGCGAAAACCCGAGACCGAGATCTCGATGGAACAGACAGACAGCCGACAGAAAATGGAGCCCATAAGCGTTAGCTCAACTTCTTTGTGTTATGCTAAAAACTGTTTTTCGATATGTACGTTTTTTGAAATGATTGTTTTTCTTCACTGATTCTTCTTCCTACCGGCGGCAGTCTGTTGAACATTGATTTGTAGGAATTATGAACAAAACTCATCAAGTTTATTCCAATGCATAAAATCTGAAAATTTCCAGGTTCCCAAGGTTAGCTCACTTTTTTACATCGGTTTTCCAATATTGGTAGATACCCTAACCACAAAAAGGACTAAACTTTTGGGTGGGAATTTTTGCAATGTTTCGTCAGTGAGCGCTATTGGTGGAAAGGACAAATATAGTCGACCAAAAAACGAAGTTTGATTTTGATTTTATTTGCCAGCATTTGGTTATAACTATACCAAGACCGTTGAGAGAAGCATAGACTTGTGGTCTTATGAGGCAGCGTGTATCTGCTCATTCTACACAACCGACTACAGTATGGGATAGTTCGCGGTAGCCCAATTTACCTAGCTTTCTAACCAAAGTGGAAATTTTAGGAAACAAATGCCCCGCGTTTCAAGAGGCAAAGTACATTTAATAAAATACGAAGACCAAGAAGCGTGGGAAACTGTTTAAAAGAAACGTTTGAAGTTCCAATTCTCAACAAAAACCTCATAATCTAAAACGGAGACAATATTTGACGATAACAGTTTATTCACGAGAACGTTAATGAAACGAAACCACTTAACGTTTATGCATTCATCGCTTTCGATTCGTGTTCTTTCTTTTTTTTGTTATACATATATATATACGTAAGTATCTATAAAAGCGAGGCCCGATATATCGAACAGGCCCCCCGAGGCCCGCCATAAAGACCACTTGTAAAATTATAAATTTTGGTTTTTTGGAGTGTCCTAATGATACTTAACAACATCCGCCCTTGAGGGGTAATGTTTTTAGAAAATTCAGATATACAAATGTGCAATGTACATACGAGGCCCTGTGGTATATCCATTGAACATGCGAGGCCCGCTGTATATAATTGGCACTCTCAGCGTACATGCGAGTCCCGACCACGTTGCCAAGTCTAAAATATTAATCAGGTCAGTTATATTACGTATTAAAATAACTGAACTTGCGTTTTTAAGGTCGTTATCATCTGACATGCAATTATTTAGTTTTTCTTTTCCTGACCTGCATATTCTGTATTCTTTTTATACGGTACTAAGATGATTACGTAAATAAATAATTCGAATGGTTTTCTACTTCCTTCTGTGCCGTTTTGATTTTCAAAACGAGACATTGCAGTTTAACATTTAAGGATTTTTTAAATTCATAGTAAATTACCCTAAACTAGTGTTTTCATTTCCAATAAAGCAAAGTGCCTATTGTATGAAATTAGTGCTCGCATAAAAAAAGGAGAGGGTAACAAGTTCTACCCATGTTCAAAAGTCAATCACAGTTTTTGGCCAGTCTCTTAGTTTTTGAGAAATTTTGAATTGATATGTTAAACTATTTATAATTTGTTTTAAATTTGCATTTTTTTCAATAAGTAATCACCATACCGAAAAATGTTTTATTTGTAAAATTTCGGTGGTTATCCATAACCTGCCTGAAAAACTCAAAAATCTCAAACCAATAAGACGTAATTTTTAAAAACGTTAGCATACGATATTATATTCAAAAGAAAGTTTTACTAAAGATGCGGTTGTTGATGCACTTTATATAGAATTGATGTCAAAAACAGTATATTACGAAACTAATAGTCNATCAAGTTTATTCCAATGCATAAAATCTGAAAATTTCCAGGTTCCCAAGGTTAGCTCACTTTTTTACATCGGTTTTCCAATATTGGTAGATACCCTAACCACAAAAAGGACTAAACTTTTGGGTGGGAATTTTTGCAATGTTTCGTCAGTGAGCGCTATTGGTGGAAAGGACAAATATAGTCGACCAAAAAACGAAGTTTGATTTTGATTTTATTTGCCAGCATTTGGTTATAACTATACCAAGACCGTTGAGAGAAGCATAGACTTGTGGTCTTATGAGGCAGCGTGTATCTGCTCATTCTACACAACCGACTACAGTATGGGATAGTTCGCGGTAGCCCAATTTACCTAGCTTTCTAACCAAAGTGGAAATTTTAGGAAACAAATGCCCCGCGTTTCAAGAGGCAAAGTACATTTAATAAAATACGAAGACCAAGAAGCGTGGGAAACTGTTTAAAAGAAACGTTTGAAGTTCCAATTCTCAACAAAAACCTCATAATCTAAAACGGAGACAATATTTGACGATAACAGTTTATTCACGAGAACGTTAATGAAACGAAACCACTTAACGTTTATGCATTCATCGCTTTCGATTCGTGTTCTTTCTTTTTTTTGTTATACATATATACTTACAAGGAAAGCTAGAGATATATAATACAGGCGCACTCTTGTTAACTACTAAATATAAATGATGGTTAGCAATTTATCCGGTTCTTTCTTGAAGGAAGCCTTTTATTTTCCCTCTTTCAACTCGGCCTGATTAATCAGATGCCAGTGGCAGCTCCTTGCTTTCAAAAAAGTTAATTTCAATGTTAGGCAGCTAATTACACGGCGCAGCAAGTTGGTGTTTAATGTTCGGATTCCGCGTCTAGCTTGCCCGCTTTTTTTTTATTTTATGCTTTGGGTCTCGTAAATTATATTTTCAGTATTCGGTAAACTGCAATTAAGTGTGCGTTTTACGGTGGAAGTTTGGAGAAAAATCAATTTTCCACGGTTGGCCGATTAGTTCTTCTTATTAATGCGGCCCGAATCGAACGTGTTTTCGTAATTAAAACGAAATTAAGCGTGAGCTTTGTTGACATACGACAAGTGCGAGCCGAGATAATGGATGTGATAGTATTAATTAAAAATCCCAATTTGAGCGCGTAGAAAATACCAATTAAACGCGATTAATTACCGGTCCGTCGGGCAATGAAAGACGGCGGCGGTCTCGCATCACCAGGTGTAAAGTTCCCCTACGTCTACGCCAGGCATTTCCCAGACGGACCTTTTGTTTCCATTCGGTAATGAAAAAGGCCGTGCGAGAAATTAATGTGAGAGAAAATTTCGTTTGAATTAGCGTTTAGAAAATATCGCGTGGTGCGATCGCGATGAAGGCGAGGTGAGGTAGTTAGTGGTTTTTTTCATAATAAAGGACGACGGGCGGCCGTTGTTAGATTTACTGCTTATGTGGGCGGTGGTTGGTCCATTCATTTCACAGAATTAAAACTTTGTAATTACGATACCTGTTGTTTGTTGTCCTAAATACATACCGCGAGCTAAGAGGCTACCTGCACTAAACTTTTCATTTACTTACCGTAAGACGTTATTAAATTTATAATTAATCATACAAGGACAATGCGGACTTAAGTACTCAAAAGAAAAAGACATTTCCGGGTAACTCCATACGAGATTCCAGACATATCCAAAATATTTTGATATCGTAATAAAATGTCTATGTGTCATCGTAATTTTAAATGTAGGTGTTTTACAAAAGTATTTTTCTAATTAATGTTTAAACCATTAGATAAGATTAAACATTTACTTCGCGCTGAAGAACTCAAGTAAATTACGTTGCGGTATTAATTTACATTCAAATAACATTTTTTTTGTTTAAAATATCCACGATAAATGTCACTTCTTATATGAAATTACACGACTGGGGTGAAGATATTACGGTTCTTTTGGATTCTTGGCACATGCCACATGCGAGGCATGTCCAATATGACAAATTTTTGACAATACGGACACCTA
Organism: Photinus pyralis; assembly: GCF_008802855.1. NCBI lineage: Eukaryota > Metazoa > Arthropoda > Insecta > Coleoptera > Lampyridae > Photinus > Photinus pyralis. The sequence continues at coordinate 22,173,094 of NW_022170663.1, read as the reverse complement.
TAATGTTCTCTGTATGAGTCACGCCGCATGATTGTTTACCATACAATGGCAAAAATAATAACCTCAACTAATCACAGTATTGTAACGTAAATTTAATTACGTTAATTAAAACAGATTAATTTATAACAGAAACTTTATAATTTATAACATAACACAAGCATATCGAAGTTGGAACTGACTCGAAATACAATTCGGTTTGCTTATGTGACAAACAACATTAATATTCATTTTTTAGCTTAAGCAAATAGAAGATTTCAAGTTAATTAAGGAGATTTTAGGGATGCTAATGAACTATAACTGCCTTGGAGGGTTTCAAGAATCAAGGATGTTGTTTCCAATTTCCTTTTGTTGATTGTTCATTTCTAAGGCGTCGACGGAAAGCATTTCGTTCGACGTTTTTCAATGAAATCAGTGTCAGATGGTATCTATTATAAGATGCGTTTGTCTATTCAATTATATTATTGTGTAAACGACGTCATGTCCACCATAAATAATGACGGAACATCCTGTATATCAGAATATTTCAATTTATTAAGTGTAAATCTGGGGGATTATTTACGAGTAAGCACAAAGTTGAATTTGTGCCTCAGTACCTATACGTTTCCTTTTTACAATGGTTTATAATTTCGTACTATTTTCTTGTTTAAATTTAATCGCTATTCTAATTCATTCAATGTACATAAGACGCTTTAAGTTAGACCCATCTGATCAAGTTTGTGTACTTTACAAAATGTTTTATCTGATTGTTTTGCAATAAAGTCTTATCGGACGAAATATAATTAGCGCACGTGTTCTTATCCCTGTTTGGTAGAAGTGGTGTTTCCTTAAATACTGGAATCAACGTAAAAACCTCCTAACTAGTTCGCGACGGTTGAAAAGCGTGTACGTTTCTTTATGCTATTTTTATTCGCGCAGTTCCGCCCTATTTGGTTAGTTGAAGACGAAGTTTGCCTTTATTACAATATTTTTGTGCAGAAACAAGTTAATTGTGTGAGAAGTGTAAAGCGGTTTTTCTGTCAAGGTGGAAAAGAAAGCAGTTCGTGCACGGTGTGGTTATCTTGTTACAAGCGCCAACACTTTCGCCAAACCGAAAAAGTATAGGCACTTGTTTAAGCTCATTGAGCAAAAAAAAATAAAAACACTTTTCACCGTACAAGTTTCAGATGAAGTCCCTGGACCACGGCATGAAATTTAAAAAAAATGTCTGCATGTATGTATGGTGTAACGCTTCTTTGTCGCACAGGTCGCAAATTGGACGCTATCAAGTTGAAATTTGGTTGCGAGTTATCCCTCACGGAGATCTGGAACCACATTTTTTGTGAAAATCAAAACAACGTGTCCGAGTTTTCGCGATTTTTCCTAGCAAATGTTATCACCTCATTGTATGGGGCAATTATGAAGCTATCGAGGTCAAAATTTCAAAGTAATTGCATATTGTTAGTATCTAGAACGCTATTGTTTTTGTTGAAAATAAAAAAAGCACGTTTAAAAGTTTTCACGATTTTCCTGATTTTTTCAAACCTTTGTACGACCAGATTAGGATTAATTAAAAAATAATAATTTTAAGATTTTCTTATTTTATTCGTCGAACGCCTGCGTGCGGGGTAATTTGCCTACACAAGCTTTGTAAACTTTTCTTTCTTTCAGGAATTTTTTTTTAATTTTTCATGTGTTTCGGAATAAATTTTTGTCACTGTCAATCAATTAATTGTGTGTTTATTCGAATTCTTTGTGCGACCCGGATAGAGCTTTCATGTTAGATTTTTCTTTTGGTGCCCAAGATTCTTTTCGGGTGTTCATCAAAATGTGTGTAGTCAATTTTTTGGAATTTTCGGGTCTCCTAAATAATTAATTTAGGTCAATATTGGAAGTTTTCTTTGTTACCGGAAATATACGAGGAGAGAATATTAGTAAGATGCCCGTTAAACATTTTTAAGCCTCTGAATTGTAAAACGGGTGGACAGGTGGTCTGAACCACCCTACATTTTTCTAATTTTATTTCAAGTGTTCTACTTGCTGTAGTAGAACAGAGCGGTGCAGATATATAGCAATGCATACGTGGCTTCGAGGGTTACACTGCTTTCAAAATATGGTGTACCGCCTTCAGAAATATCGGAAATTGGAAATGGCGAACGTTTTGGAAATATGTATATAAGAACTTTTAGAACTGTTGCAGAATATTTTGAAACTATTGTTAAACAAATTGTTTCAACTGTGAAAATGGTTCAAAAATGTTGGACATGTACAGGGTGGTTCAAATTCGTGACTCGCCATTGTGATCCTCGTGTAACGGTAAGAGAATACAATGTTGGCTAAATGCGGACAAAGTTGCCCCTTTAAGTGACTAAAAAACGCAGTTGAGATATTTCAAAAATCCGAGATATTACCGAAAAACTGAAAATGTCAATTTTCGCTTTCATTTTCACTAGTTGAAATGGAAGGTTCCCGTTTAGCAATTTTTTTAAGAAGAAGAACCTTATCAGAATTTCCATAACACACTAGATCAAGCTACAGGATACTTTCAAAACAAAAAAGAAAAATTTCAAAATTTAATCAAGATACCAGTGGATGAATGAAAAAGATTTGATTTTGTAATTTTTCTTGTAAATTTATGTAAAAGTATAGAGTGTGACAGGTCATTATTTCCCTTTTTGTGTTCTCTATCTCATTCCGTAAAAATCTAACATGGCGTCCATAAGAAATAAGAAAGTAGTAGCCTGTAGCTTTCTACATCTTTCTCCGAAAAAAGTGCCCATACAAGTTGCTAACGGAACAGTCTATTTTCGACCGTTTAACCTGAAAATAAAAACGAAATTTGACATTTTTAGATTTTTGATCATTTCTCAGTTATTTTCAAAGATTTTCCAATGCATGTTTTAATCACAAAAAGGGGAAATTAACGTACACTGTATCTCTCATCGTTACGGAGATCCAAATGGTGAGTCACGAATTTGAACCACCCTGTATATAGTACATTTTTAAAATGTCTATTACGAATACAACGATGTACGGCACACAAAAAAGTAAACGTTGTATAATATTTGTGTCAACAGGATGGCGCACCCGTACACAACGCCCTAATCGTGCGAGAATAACTATCGGACAAATTTTCCATTTTCCAGGAAATTTGTTCGATAGATATTCTCTCGCAAATAGAGGATTGTGGGCGGATGCACCATCCTGTTAAAACCAACAGTTTCCAACTTTTAATTTTTTGTGTTATCTATTCAACTTTCCGGGTAACCCCCCCCCCCCCCCGCCTCTATTATCGAGATTTCGCACTTAAACTTACCTAGCCAATAGATATGATTCATCCAGACGTTTTATTATTTTCCCTTGTGAGTACCGCGTTTCAACACTCTTTGTCTTGTCCAAATGCTCTCATTTTCCTTCGTGGGTATCCTCCCCCGGCAACTCCGTCCTCGAGATATTCATTTTCACCTCGCCAATAGATATGTTACAACCAAACGTTCTAATCGCTAATCCGCTTTCGACTTTTTTGCACTCAAAGTCTTGACCCCACCAATAGATTTGTCTCGTCCAAACGTTCCATTTTCCATTTGCGAGTATCCTTTTCCGACACTCCGTTCTCTAGATATTCGCACGTAAACTTACGACCTACCCAGTAGATACGTACGTACCCTCCAACGACAATTCATTCTCGAGATATTCGAACTTAAAGTTGTTAAATTATCAATAAATATGTGAAGTTCAGACGTCCGTTTTTGTCTTTGCGTGTACTCTCGTCCGACACTCTGTTCTGGAGATATGAGGAGTTATAACTTATCTCGAACAAATGTTGCAGAGGAGGGCAGAAGAAATTAATTTCTGCGGTTACGACTTTTCATTAAAATATTATGAAGGATAATACCAGATTTAATTCCCGCATCTTCCAATCTACAGCTGCTCGATTATTTAGATTTCCGCATCAGGAGGCACGATTAAAGATTAATCATCGGCGATAAAAAAAACCAAGGCGGATGTGACGCATTCTTTCCGGGAAATATGACGTGTTTGTTCTAGAACATTCGGAAGCGTTTGGAAGCACACGAAGAACATTCTAAAAGAGTTGCTGTTTGCTATATAAGCAAATCAAATTGTATTTCGAGTTAGTTCCAACATTAATGAGCTTGTGTGATGTTGTATGTAAATCATAATTAACTTAAATCAAGCCATTTAAAGACTACTATAAATTAACTGTTAATTAATTGTAAATCACGTAACTAAATTGACGTTACAGTACTAACAGTCACCTGCAGAAGAACAATTGCATATGAGGTACCGTTATTCTATTTGTGTAAAATTAAAAGTTGTATACCTTTGAGAAAAATGATCGTAAATTATATTTAGTGGAAACAATTATCAAGGAAAATAGGATCTGTGTTTTCTTAAAGATTTCAACCTCTGGGCTAATCTGACGGCATTTGTATTGCATGTATTTTTACCATTTATGAACCCATTAAAATTGGATTTGATAGAAAAATCAGTTTCTCATTTCAATCAAGAAAATCTTCAAACTCATGGGTTCATGATTATTAACAAGGTAATTTGTATATAAAAATTGTGCCGTATATTGTTGTTAGATTTGGCATTATGTTAGGGGTAACTCACAATGACCGTGACCACGAAAATCGATCTTGTTAGGTTGAATTTACTAGTGAAAACGATTTATATGAAGACCTGTAAAGGGAATTGTAAATTGGAACTATTTCATTATTTGATTTTTTTTTCGTCAATATAGTTAATTTTGAATTTTGTAAATCTACACCCTGTATATAATTCTTTTACGGTCTCTATTGCAGGCGCAAAATAATAGTTGCTCAGGATGCAATAAAGTCTTAATTCGGCTCTGGTAACGTGGTAACGGTGAAATGTTTTTGATTTTCATATTTCCGAATTTGTTAAATACTTGCGTAGGTACATTAACAATGGTTGAAAAAAAAGTCTGGTACTTTTATCCGAAATTCCTCTGTATAGAATTCTACATGGTCAGTCAACTTTCACATGAAACAATTTCAAAAATAGTTACCAATAAAAGGAGTATTTTTGTGGAACACCCCATATTTTAAAGTTACCAAAATCCATAATTTTGATTTTTCTGCCTCAGCCATTGACGAGTTCGATCGATCATGGAAGACTAACGAATCCTTGGAAAATCGGCGGAATTTTAATAACTACCTACTTTTAGTGCTCACAGCGGGATAAAATCAAAAATTGCGAAAGCAAATCGTAAACTGTTTCTGGTCCGGGTTACGTAAGAACTAAGGTATCTCAAATCGTTACGGACAAATAGCGATCGCTTAAAATACGCACTGCTACATGACATGATCATTACGATTTTTTTTTGGGGTATTAAAAACGGCCCCTTCCGCCTTGTGCAAACTATAATTTACTATCTCTGCAATGAACCCTTGGCAATTGTACAAATTGATTTCGGGTGAACGTCGAATAAAGGGTGAACTCGTGTTTAGCCCGAAGGGGTGCATTAATAGCCAGGGTGGATCACATGTACGCATGAATGGTACGGTGCTTATGAATTATTATATAATAACTTACGTCTGCAGTTGCTACAACGTTTTGTTCCCATTTTATAATATTTTTATCCGATCGAAGCTTTTACAGGGGCGACTGTAGTGCGACCCGACACATTTTAGGGGTTGTTTGGTTAGCCGAAGTCAGATGGACAAGTGGTTGATATTAATGCGGTTAATACGGCTTCAGTTATTATTTATATTTGTTCTGGTATTCTATTGTACACACTTTACGCTTGTTGAATTACAAATTACACGGCCCGGTCGGGGGTTTGTTTATGTAGGCCGGATTGTTTGCTGGTATTTTTCCGGAACGGGGGATGTCAGATTTTTGTGTCGAAATAATTAATGCCGTAAGAAAAATAGAAATGAGCCGTAAAATTCGCGGCGCGGCGCTTCGTAACGACGTCGTCGTCGTCGGCATCGCTGCAAAGGAGAAAGGTTTGGCGTAAAATGATATGTTTCGTCACGCGCGCGCCTTTGATTTGCATGTCGCTAAACTAGACCAATTATATCAAGACTGTAGTATCTGTCCGTCTCTTTGTGGATTCCCGACTTTTATTTATACATTTCATTGTGGATCGTTAACGCAAAGCAGAATCGGACACTTTGCAAGAGTATAGGATCTCGCTCTTCTTCAAAGCGAATCCAAGAGGCGTTATTATGATTAATTATACTGTTGGAGATTTCCTATTTACTTAGACCTCCATCTCAGAAATTGAACGAAATTTTTACTAAGCGCCACAAACGGTTTATAATTACTACTTGGCACTAAATTAGGTAAAAGGAATGACAGGTGACATAACAGTTTGAATCTAACACGGCAGCGTACAGAAAACGAACCCTGTGAGCTGCTGCCGTGCTACGTCAGTTCCAGAACTCTTTGAAGTTTCAAACCCCCAAAGGCTCGGCCACGTGACTATGTTACTCATTTCGTTTAGTTTGCTAAAACTGACACATAAATTACAGACACACCACCACCGGTACCTTGTAAAATGTAAAACACGATTATTTATACTTTCAGGTATAAAACGCGCTCTAATCATAATAGAATTTTTACCACCTACATTGTTAAGGAGAGGCAGGTAGAGAAATTGTGTCGCGTAAAAGTTTGTGTTTCTGGTCAGATTTGGGTGGCCGTCAATTAGGAGACCGTCCATTATTATCCTTGTTAGGTTTTTTAGTAGGTACCTACGCCCGGTCTCTTCTAGAAAAGAGCTAAAAGTTTTAGTGGGCCGTAAAAGTTGCGATTTGCCTCGGAAATCACGCCATGAGACAAAAATCAATCAAGTGTACTAACAAATAAATAATTGACCACAGAGACGACGTGTCAAGGGAGAGACAGTGGGTTTTTTTTCCTGGCGCGCGGAATCAATGGTCCGTGATCTTTGTTTTTTAATTATTTTATTGTGTTGAGAACTTGAGACACTTGTTGATTCATTCTTCTTCCGTGGAAACGAAGCAATTACGCCTTGGGTCGTTTTTTAGGACACAAACTGATTCATTTAATTTTTAAAGTTTAAAGCTAAAAGAAATTCCCCGTTTACTACAGCAATAGCAGTAAACTGATAAATACATAGTCTATCCAAGAATTAGAGAGTATATGACTGTTTTTATAATATAAAGGAATCAACAAATATTTGCCACCAAATTCGGCAATACATTTTGGCGATACGAGCAGTCATAGACATGCGCTTAGATATTTTCGTTATTTTGTAACACAATAATTCCTTAAATACAGTAAATTCCACTTATTTGGACCATTAACGACCATTAAAATAACATTTCATAATGGCATGTGCATAATTTGTTTATTAGAATGTTAAAATTTTGTTCTGAAGTCACAAAGACTAAATGTGAGTCTAAAAAAGCTTTGTTTATAGGTAGCTGTAACATGTTGCTACATGCTTTTGCTATTGGGACGCATTAAATAATTTCACCAGTGTGAAAAGGAGTATACAATGCATAAGCCTTTCTGTCGAAAATTCCACAATTATAACAGTCCAAATGGAAATTTTGTCTGGAATCTTCAAAATTCGAATTTTTGCCAAGTTTTTTTTGTGATATCTACAATTATGAAAAAAATATGCTATCAATCTACGTACTTTATATTTGTGGTCAGTGGGGTACTTCTGCATGGTCAAGGGTGGTATATATTTTTTTAATTTAACTAGGTAGTAGGTACTAGTTATCATTACATGTCCTTAAAGAGTACACTTTTTAACAGCATAAAAAACAATCAAATTTAAAGAAAAAATAATTCATTTTTTAATAGTACCAGTTTGCGTTGAAGAAAACGTTACTTTTTTGTTAGTTTTTCAAAAAACATGTAAATTTAAACAAAACAAAGTATTTACACTGTTACAAAAATAAACAAATAAAAAAATTGTTAATCGCTCAAGTGTTCAAATTGTTCTCCATTGGTCGATTTAATTTTGCTGCATAGAGTAATACATTTTTTACGTTTCTATATTAAAAAAGGTGTGCACTTTGAGAATATAATAAAAATAAGTGGTTGCTATTACAAAATATACAGGGTGTTACACGACCGTTCGAAAAAAAAAAATCGGGTTGTAGAGGGCATCAAAACAAGCACTTTTTCCAAATAAACCGAGGGTCCAACGTGTTTCGTTTGGGAGCCACCCCCCAAAGAGTGTAGAAATCTGCATTTCTTCTTTAATTTTTTTCTCAGCAACCATAAGGGTTACAAAGTCGGGTGGCATGTCTTTGAATAGGTTTTTGGGTATGCTCTTTCCGATGTTGCAATTTTTTTTTCAAAATTCCTACCCCTAAAGGGCGCACCCCTAAACTAGGGTGCAAAAAAAAATTCTGATTTCGACGAAATTTGGTATCTGGGGGTTTATTAACATTAAAATCACGAATCTGAAATTAGTTTTTGAAAATTCGAAAAAAGAAGTTCCACTGCAATTCTTGGCGGGACAACGAAAATAGAGATAATTCCACGAAATTTGTTGTGTACATACTAAACGAGTTAAGGAACAAAACTGTCGAACAGTTTTTTAAAATAACTTTTCAAACAAAAGTTATACTCATTTGAATGTTGGTCCTTCGGGTTGCGAAGTGTCCCAAGCCTACTAGTAAGCCAGGAGCGTGTTCTTTTGGAAGTTATTTTTCAACCTAAGATTATGAAAATTTTTGATCATAGTGAAAAAGTATCATACGGAAAGTGATTTGACTTTTTCCCCTACCTTATTTAGATAATAAATACATAATCGATCAGCGCTTTAAGATACCTTGGTAGGTGTTTTAATCGATACATCGAATTTTTTAATCATTTAATGACCGAATTAATTCCAAATAACAAAATATCAACTCAAACCGTTAATCTTTTTTTTTTGCGACATTGTCAACCAACACATGCGAAATTATGGCTTACTAGTAGGCTTGGGACACTTCGCGACCCGAAGGACCAACATTCAAATGAGTATAACTTTTGTTTGAAAAGATATTTTAAAAAACTGTTCGACAGTTTTGTTCCTTAACTCGTTTAGTATGTACACAACAAATTTCGTGGAATTATCTCTATTTTCGTTGTCCCGCCAAGAATTGCAGTGGAACTTTTTTTTTCGAATTTTCAAAAACTAATTTCAGATTCGTGATTTTCATGTTAAAAAACCCCCAGATACCAAATTTCGTCGAAATCAGAAATTTTTTTTGCACCCTAGTTTAGGGGTGCGCCCTTTAGGGGTAGGAATTTTGAAAAAAAAATTGCAAAATCGGAAAGAGCATACCCAAAAACCTATTCAAAGACATGCCACCCGACTTTGTAACTCTTATGGTTGCTGAGAAAAAAATTAAAGAAGAAATGCAGATTTCAACACTCTTTGGGGGGTGGCTCCCAAACGAAACACGTTGGACCCTCGGTTTATTTGGAAAAAGTGCTTGTTTTGATGCCCTCTACAACCCGATTTTTTTTTTCGAACGGTCGTGTAACACCCTGTATAGAGGGTGTCCCATTTATCTTAAGACAGTCGTTTAAGGCGAAAACAATTTAATGATGCTATGCAAATGCAAATTGAAACTTATACTTTTTATTGAGTAGTCCCTTATTCTACATCGGAAAATAATAAATTTTCGTGGAAAACGTGTTTTTCCTGCACTTACCTTTTTTTGAAAACACTTCCAAAAGCGCGATTTGTGGTTTGAGCTATTTTTTTAAAGATTTTTCTTTGATTAGATTTTTTTAAAAAAGCTTAGAACGAGGTTACTGAATTATGAAAATCTGTTTTTGAATTCTGGTAGCCCCTTCACACATTTTTCTAGGTTTAAAAAATGTTGCTAAAATCTTTCATAGATCTTTTTTAAAAACTCATAAACAACTACGCATAATTATCCAATTCCAATAAACCAGTAGGAACGATGCAAACTTGTAACCTAAATAAAATGGTATTTGTGAAGTAGGGTAGCATTAAATGCGAACGAAGTTGGATTAATTATTAAACTTCGCAATCTACGACATCCCCCAGCGGATCTGATATAAAATAATCAAAATGCAAATTTCCTCTATTATATCGTATTGCACAAGGGAGAACGCTGCATTTTGTTGAAGTTTATCCTCCAATATTTTATTGGAGTCGTTTTCGTGTAAGTGCTATGGAGCGGAGGATTTCCGATACTGTGCCAAATGCAGAACGTATTAGCGGCGTAATCAATAAAGCTCGCTCCCGTTCAGAACAACTTACCATTATAATTACTCGAAATGATTCCAGTAACTTTACCGGCCACTCTTCCTCCAACTGGCATCGCGACTTGTGGGTTAGTGCAGGACCGCTTCCGACTTTACGAGACACATCTGATCTGCAAAAAAGAGAAATTTCTGTTAGCAAAAAAACCAAAATGAATTATTGCGTCATCAACGTCCAAGCGCTCCCACAACCGTGCCTAAAGAACTGCGGAGCGATAAATTTTGTTTTGCGAAATGCTCGAACAACAAAGAAAATTCTGTCTGAAAGAATGGAAACACTTAAATTTAACGGATCGTTTGCTTTTATTGCCTCGTTATTTTTCTTCGTTTATATTTTTTGTATCCGGTACTTACCGAGCCCATATTCTTAATATCTGGCGACGGGAGGTAAAATGCAATAAGAAAGGGGGAAATTGCATTGCCTGATTTAAATTCCCGTCACACTTTTGGCCTACACTAGCTAGTTTAAATTCATCGAGACGCCATATCAGTTTGAAAACTAGAAGCAATCGGATTACATTACGATATGGAAATCGTTTTCTGGCCGTCATAGTCGTATTTCATGATGAAATCTTAGAAAATAGAGGCGTTCTTGCGTGAAGGTTGCGGCATTAAAAATATCTTCCGAAAGCTATGTCAGGGGTTGGAATATGTTATCAGAATGCTAGCTTGGAGGCAACTCGTTTTTGTGTTCGTATGCTTCCCACAAATTGAGAAGTTTCAAGCAAACGTTTCCGATGGAATTCTTGGAGAATAAAGCCATCGAAACGAGTTATAATTGATTTACGGTTTTCCCTACTTCTCCCAATCGGCAACAGTTACCTGTAAGTAGATATTGAGTTTCTTCCGCCTACGTGAGAATCTCTGGGGGCAATTAAGATGCGAAGCGATTATTACAACAATAGCTAAGAACGGGGCTCGTTGTTTCAATATTATCTGCGAAACTCAAACCTCGGATATTCTCACTACGTAGAATTTATGCTCGTGGTTGCGTTTTCATTAAGTAAAATTGGCTGAAGTCGTTCCGCTTGTGGGTAGGAAACGTGCCCGGAAAGCATCCTGCGTTTATATTTACTTACTTACTTTGTTTTCCTGTCAAGTTGCCGAGGTATTTTCTAAACCTCTTGTGACATGCTTGTTATGTGAAGCAGGGGAAGTTTTTGTTGTTTGTGACTCAAATACTAAGACGTGGTGGACAAGAAAGATAGTTTGTGCTGAGTGCGCTGTGTGTACCGACTGCATGCTGCTGTCGCTGTCGCTTATCAATTCAGAATACACTGCGTTGTTTCAAGTTTGTATGTTGGTAAAAGTTTGGTGTTTGGAAGTTCCATACGTGAGATTTACGTCTAAATATGTTTGTAAAACTTGGAAAAGTTTTCAGACAATGTTCGCTGCTTTAGAGAAAAGTTCTAATACGCTGAATGCAAAACTTACAAATCCAAGCTTCCGTTTTTAGACATAAATTGAAAATAGTATATCAAGAAACAAGTGTATAATCAAGTCTTTAAAGTATACGCAACGCGTCGTGCCTTTAAACGTTGCAAGTGCTTTAAAGATCAAATATACACGTGTTTCTTATAATCTTATAGTATTTTTTTAATTATACCTGTATTATAATTACTAGATTAAACGAACTTACCTGGTGAAGTTCTAATCTTAATTGTATGAGACATCACTGCTCTCAAGTTTTAATGTAGTACTTGTTCTACGAGACCGAAACGCACGCATTCAAAGCAAAAGCTAAAAATAGCCCCCCACCCGCCTCGTTAAAGGTTAACTGTTATTCATTGTTGAAAGCTGCAAACTAAATTAAGTGGGTAAAAACAAAAGGGGGTGGGTGGGATTGAACTTGAGAGCAGTGATGTCTCATACAATTAAGATTAGAACTTCACCAGGTAAGTTCGTTTAATCTAGTAATTGTATTTCGACATCACTGCTCTCAAGTTTTAATGTAGATGTTCAAAGCAATGTTTAGTTTGCTACAAATTTAATATTTATCAGAAATACACCTAAAAAACAATATGAAAGATATAACTACCATAAATCGAAATCATAAATTTATAATTGAACTTGCAAAAACGTTGGATTCACACAAAGGCAAGTTATAAAAATTAGCAAAAGTTTCTGAGCTTTTGCTCCAACCAGCCGACTTCCTAATAGAATCTATATTTACTCCAGATCTAAAAGCAGCCGACGTACTAGCGTGTCTTATACTATGCGATTTAAACAGTGAGACATCGACACCACTATCTGATAAAACAATCTTGATCCAGCGACTAAGGGTTTGCGTACTGTGAATCGCACAATGCGGTTTATTAAATGAAATGAATAAAGAATCAGCTGAATTCCGCAAACTCCTAGTCCTAGAAATATAAACTTTGAGCGTATACGCTGCGCACAACTTTTTGTCAGAGAAAAATGGCAAAATCAAATTAGGCTGTACTCTATTTAAACCAGAAGTTTTGATCTCATCAGGGATCCGAATTTCAATCTGCTTGTCCAAAAATACAATGTTAGAAAGTTTAATTTTAGAAAGAGTCTGAATCCTATGGCCAGTAGTTAAAGCCAATAAAGTAACTAGTTTTAAAGAAAGATCCTTCAAAGGTAAGTCCTCTGAAGGCAAAAGAGTCTGTAAATGCTGTAAAATCACATTCGGATCCCAGATGGAGTCATACTTTCTCCTAGGCGGTCTACTTCTAAAAATTCCTTTAAACAATCTCTTAACTTCTAGATTGTTTACAAAATCATTGCCCCTAACAAAACTAATCGCCGATCTTATGACATTTAGGTAGCTAAAAGATACACCTTTATTAAATTCTACGGTAAGAAACTTAATTATATCTGAGTGAGAACTATTGTAAAAATCACAACCATGAGTCCCACAAAAATACCACCATCTAGAAAGAGCCGAAGAGTACTGCTTTAAAGTAGCTGATGATATTGAGTTGGTGAAAAGTTCAAAAGATTCAGGAGGAATTCCTCTCAAACGATAGGCTTCCCTGATAACTTGCACGAAACCAGGGAAAGTGATTTTGCTAGGGGATGAACGCGATTTCTGTAAGGTAAAATTAAATTACTATCCTCATCGTCAATATCACTACTTTGAAAAATAATAGGCTTCGATATGCATAGTTCCTTAAAGAGAGGCCACCAAACCTGAGTAGGCCAAAAGGGGACCACTACAATACCTACGGCCCCATCAAGGCTTATCTTTTGGAGCACTTTCAAAATCATCGAAAAAGGAGGAAACGCGTAAAAATATAAATTTGACCAGTTTAAGGTAAAAGCATCTACTGCTACCGATAGAGGATCTTTTCTCCAGGAAACAAATCTATTACACTTTGTATTAAATCTGGAGGCAAAAAGATCAATTTCTGGTACACCAAAAACGGAAATTATTTCTTGGAAAACCTGATCTGACAATTCAAATTCTGTTTCTACATCTAACTTCCTCGATTCACGATCGGCTATAACATTATCTGCAGAAGGAATGTAAGATGCAAACAAAAAAATTTTCCGGTTCTCACACCAGTCCCAAATATCGCGCGCCAAAGTATTAAGAGTAAAATACTTGGTTCCCCCAAACTTATTAATGTAAGCAATAGCAGTCTTATTGTCTATTCTCAATAAAATTTCACAATTTGAATAGTCAAAAGCAAAACAAATCAGTCCATAAAACGCCGCTAAAAGTTCTAAGCTGTTTATATGGAGAGTTTGTTCAAAAACGGTCCAAACACCTCTGGCCGTCTTCCCTTGACAACAAACACCCCAGCCTGTCTTTGAGGCATCAGAAAAAATTTCCAGGGCATATCGATAAGTCCTAATTGGAGTTGAGATCATCAAGTTTGTTTTCCACCAAATTAAGTCTCTAGCTAGGGAAACTGGAAATGTAAACATGTCATCAAAACTCTTATTGTTTACTATTAACTGAATGAACTTAAACCTTTCAAATGACTTGAAGTGTACCCAACCAAAACGTACTGCCGGACAACTCGAAACTAACTTCCCTACAAGCCTTGCAAAATTACGGAGAGAGTACTCGTAACCGTAATCAAAACTATTCAATAAAGCTAATAAGCTGGCAATTTTCTTTTCCGGCAATCCGATAGTCATATTAACAGAATCAAAACAAAAACCCAAGAAAGTGCAAACCTTGGACGGTACCAATTGGCTTTTGACATCATTTACAATAAACCCAAGCTCACATAACAAAGACCGAGTTGATGATACGTTTAAAGAACAATTTTCATATGAATCCCCCAATAACAAGAAATCATCTAAGTAAGTAACAGAGAGTAGCCCTTTACTCCTGAGACGCCCAAAAATAGGCTTTAAAATTTTAGTAAAGATAAGAGGGGCAGTGCACAAACCAAAAGGTAAACATGTAAATTCATATAATTGTCCCTTAAACAAGAATCTTAAAAATTTTCTTGAATCCTTATGTATCGGAATATGATAATAAGCATCCTTAATGTCTAATGTGGCCATAAACATATTCCGCCTTAAAAGACAAGAGACCGTCCTCCAGTCCTCCATTTTGAAATGAGAAGTATTGATGTACTTATTTAGATTTTTTAAGTTTAAAATCAATCTGGAGGTCCCATCAGATTTAGGCACAAGAAAAATACCAGATAAAAATTGGTTATGCACAAAATCACACTTAACAATAGCCCCTAAATCTAACAGATTAGAAATGTGAAAAGCAATCTCTTGTTTTTCTTTACAAGACCAATTAGGTTCAGTAGAAACACAATTGTAATTAATGTTATTACAAAAAGGTATCACATAACCTCTAATAACTGATAACACCATGGGGTCATCGGTTACACGTCTCCAAACAGGAAAAAAGTGGGCCAACCTGCCCCCTGTTTTACTTACTATTGTTTTCGAGGTTGGAGCCATGGCTTCCTTTTGTTGGAGCTCTGATTGGGAGTGAACTTTTTCTGCCCGCCTGTGTTTGGAGTTCTCACTGCTCCCTGTGCTCGATTCCACCGATTGGACACAAGCGGGTTGCGAAAGTTTTTTGAGCCATGTACGACAGCTTTCGGTTTGGTCAAACTTAAATCCTTCGACACTTTCTCCAGGGATTTGGAAGCTTTAACTTTTTCATCTAAGTCGGCTCCAAATAAGAAATCGTCTAAAGCAATTCCATCCAACGTAGACCGTAGAGACTCACTTATATTCGATCTTATTAAAGATCTTCGCACCTGACTTTGATTAAAATGGATGTCAGACATAATTTTTAATGAATCGTTCAAAGATTCAATTATGCTCTTGTCAAAAGATTTGACTCCAAGAAGTGTGTTTAGACACACCGAAGTAGCTGCAAGTGCCACTCCTAAACGAGCTTGTAGCTTAGCTAAATTTGCGTCCCTCTGCACGAATTTATCAGGTATCGACATGGACACCAAGGGATTTAGCTTGGGGCTATTAACGGCAATACAATTCTCAGGAACCTGGTACTTCTGTAAAAGTTTGGACATGTCTTCGGATTTTAACCCATTTCTTAGAATGAAAGTCAAATTACTAGCAATCCGGTCGTGTATTGGTGGTCCAACCGAAGTCGCTGGAGTAGAAACGTTCCCCAACAACGACAACAAGTCATCCTGCTCCGATGGAGATAAAACGACAGGAGCCGACGCACAGTCCAAGTTTTCTTTCTCTGCATCCAACACAATGGACGCAGAATCGGCGCCAACATCCCAAGCCTGTCCTGAAGCAGGACTAACCTCCAGGCACGAAAAACCGCCACCTCCTTGTGAGGGGGAAGGTGTAGTCAAAAGTCGCACGGAAAGGTCTGTAGGGGTCAGCGACCTCGACCTTGAGCCTAGCACAAAGGAAACCGTTAACGACTGTGACTAACACACATTTCTAGAAAACTTTCTAGCTTCGTAACAGAGCACTATCTTATTACGGAAAATGTAAACAAGTTACAAGATAAATAATCGCTAGAAACTTTCTAGCATCGCTTAAGAGCACTATCTTAAAGCGAAAAAAGAACAACCGCTGTTGCTAAAAATAAGTGATTAATAAAATTAAATTACTTACTGCTACAGGGCGAACAATCATCCCTCTTAAGCTTCTTCTTTAACCTAAAAAGCTCCTTCTCCAGCCTTAAAAGCTTCTTAGCACGGCTTCGCTTTCCCATAATACGTATGAAAACGGTCGCACGCAAAACAAGAATGAATAACAGTTAACCTTTAACGAGGCGGGTGGGGGGCTATTTTTAGCTTTTGCTTTGAATGCGTGCGTTTCGGTCTCGTAGAACAAGTACTACATTAAAACTTGAGAGCAGTGATGTCGAAATACAATTCTAAA